>NC_046379.1:13560015-13835236 GCF_011125445.2 Fundulus heteroclitus | reverse complement strand
CACAGCAGTTATCTTCAGCAGGTAACACACCCATGGCAACACACCTGAGCTCCCCGCAGCTCCCACCACCGGTTGCCGTTTCCCTGCTCCTGTTTGAATACGCGCTAAAACTGCATCTGTAAAATGAACTGGAATCACAATGAAAGTATTACAGCTATGCATGAGTATAGTCACGATGCATCGGCCGCCACCAATTTTCCCCCCAGCAGCAGGGGTTTAGAGTCACAGCACCATGGGCAGCGCTGTTTGTAGGTGCTGCGCGATCAATAGAGAGACTGTGTCACTCAATTTAATCTGTAAATAAAACTTTTTTCCCAAATTCATATTCCCCTCTACTGATGTAAATCTCTCTCCTCTCTCTCTCTCTCTCTCTCTCTCTCTCTCTCTTTCCCTTTCTCCTCCTCCTCCTCCTCCACCACTAACTTTGACCTTACCAGACAGTTTCCTTGATTCAGTCAGCATAGCTATTTGCAGAATGAATAAAGTAGAGGCCACCTGCAAGGTGTGCATATACAGCACAATGCGTAGAAGATAATATATATATTTCATCTTAAATGAAGTGTAGAAGACTTCTTCTAAATAAGTACATTTTTGTGAGAATATATTTTTATTATGAAATTTACAGTTTTTGATTCTAATTTTTACAAAGGAAATGTTATTTATACGTCTCTATGGTGTGGGAAGAAAAACTGTCAGACCGCCATTACATTTTTCATCTCTCGCACCCCTAGTGGCAGCCTGCCCTACTTGAAATAAATCTTAAAGAAATAATAAGTAATAATGACACCTAGTGGTTAAAATCGGAACAACTCACAATGCCATTCACTCTTTTGTTGTAATACATTTTTTCTTCCACAGGAAAAGTATATGAAGTTGTATTTTATTCTATTTGTGGTCCTCTTCTCTTACTGGATCCCATGTTTGCAAGCTGCTGCTCTTTTGGCAAAATAAAATACCAAATGCTGTGCTCTGTTTTGGGAACCCTCATATGATTGGTTCAGGGACCAGGAAGTAAACATGAGAGGACCGATTGTTTAAAGGGAATGTTGCTTTAATCCCAGGTATCAAGTGAGAATACTTTTTGGTTAATTTTGCAGTAAATTTCTTACATATTGCTCTTTTAAGAAAATGTCAAATGTTTTTACAATACAATACCAAACAAGCTCAAATGTTATCAACAGACAGAGATGAAATATCACATTGTTTGAAAAAAATTGAGGGGAAAGCTGACACAAGTGAACCGAACAGAAACAGACAGCCTCATGTTTATAGTGCTTTTCTGGGTCTTGCTGAGCGCTCTAAGTGCTTTTACACTACAAGGCACCTTCACTCATCCAGACAGAACATCTTTGTCTATCTCTTTTGAGCCACGCAATGTTAGTTTTTCTTTCATGAACACAACACTGTGTTGCTTAGGAATCTTTGACACAGAGAAAATAGTATTGTACAATCTTCCGACTGACACTTGTTATTCCTTTTGAAACACCACTGACTCACAAGTCACACGACAACAAAAAGACCTGTCTTCTCGACCCTACTCTATCCAACCTCCTGAACAAATTTCTTGCAGTCATCTCAACACAAATGTTAAAAATCATTAACTCTTTCTGGTTCTGTGACAGATTCAGTTAAACCAGCTGCATTCACTACCCATGAAAAATGTTGCCTCATCTCCAATCTCTTTTTTCTATCCAAAATCCTAGAATGTGCTATATCCTTTCAACACAAAGCCAATCTCATCAAAAAACACATGTTTCAACTCCAACAATCATGTTTTTGTTTGCATGTCCCTGAATCAGCCCTTCTTAAAAATTACCATTAAGCTTCTTATGGGTTCTGACTCCAGATCCCTTATCATCCATTTCAACCTCGATGCATCCTCACTGCAGCCTTCTAGGCCATCAAGCGCCCCATTCTTCCCACCCATCTGGAATTTTCCATCAGCATCCATGGCTTTGCTCTTCTGATTCTTTTACCATCTGTCAAAGATTCAAAGTCTTACAGATAGTTCATTTGAACAATTCTTCCTCCTAATTGACTCTTATGTCTCTGTGGTGCTTCGAAAGATTCTGCTCTTAACAGATTTTAGCCTCCTACATTGGTCTTTCAGCACAAAGTTCAGAACATGAAGAGGCAGACATTTTTCCCATTTCTGTAATTTTCTTCTACAATTGATCAGAAACTATAAAGAACGATCCAGATATAAATCTCTTCTCAAAAGACATATGTATTTGTGCTTTATAATTTGATTTGAAAGTCATTTTGGAATTACATTTAAATTTAGACTATTTTATTATTTTATGCATCTAATGTGGTCTATAAATGTGTTCTTATATTATGCTTGAGCTGCAGTTTTGGAGGTAAGTGACTTCTCTGTCACTTGCATTTATAGTTTTTGCTTTCTTAGGTGTATGTGTAAATATTGTAACAACAAAAAAATCCATCTCGTCCTTTATCGAATCAACTGCTTTGTGCAATGCTGTGCTTTTTTTTTTTTTTTAGCCTAAATGGGTATTATTTATCATGTTCTACACTGTTGAAGCAATTGTCTTGATTAAATCTGCAATCAAGAGAAATCATGAGAAATATATTTCTAAGTCTTTTCAGCTGAATACTGTGATAACTAATGAAGGCTGTGGATGTGAGGGGGATCCTCCAGGCACTATCAGCCCCCATGTATTAAACATGCTGTGAATGATTCAGCCACCACCTAGCTACTGTACAGCAGTCCTTCCCTGTGTGCTACAAACAGCTGAGGTGTGGATCGATGCTGCTCCCTGTAATCTCGACGTATTAGCGGCTTGTGAGGTTCGTCTGTATAAGGCAGCCCCTTTTAAATGCTGCAGGCGACATCACCTTGAAGAACTAAAGTACAGCAGTGGATGTGCTTGGTTCATAACAGACAGGCACACACCCTCTGCACAAACAAAAATACAACAACAAATGAAATCAGAGAGAGCAGATAGATGCAGAGAGCCATTATTCTGCAAGCAGGCCCAGATATGCCAGGAATACAGGCGCATAATCAAATTAACTCTGGATTTGATTTGTCTGATAGACCTAGAGGTTTCCTCTTGGATGCATTTAATGTCACAGTAGTTTTGCTGCTTTGACATTGTGCAGGTGATAGCAGACGGGTTCAAGTGTTTTTGGTCAGTTCATTTTGGACTTTGTTATTGGTTGGTAAATCCACTGTAGTAGAAATCTAAATAATTAAAAACAGTCTTTGTATTCGTTATTCAATTTAAATGTGAATAATCCTTGTAAATTATTTAAAGCTACAAATATTATTTTTTTGTTAAATCAGCTAAATTGACACAACATATTGCTGGTGTTGTAATCCTTATCTGATCAAGATAAAAAGCTACCCTCATAAAAACAAGCTTCCATGCCTCAGGTGACTTGACTTTAAGTCTAAAAAATATTATCCAGCAGAACTGAGGCTTCACCTGCTACTTCCTCTGAAAATAATCACCAGGGAGATAGACTTTCAAGGCTCACAGTCCTACCAGTTAGCCCCAGTTTGTATGCAGCTGTGAAACAGCTTCCCCTTCCCCAACGTTCCTGTCAACACCAGATAAAAAAAAAAAAAGAAATCCTATCATTCGGTGTTATAAAAGACAGAAGGGGGTTGGGCAAGCTCAAGCTGTTTTGACTTTAGACTGCATTTAATGCAATTGTTCTGGCCAATTGCTTTATGTTTAGGCAAAACAAGCAGAATAGTACCGTTAATATTTTAAAAGTGCCAGAGAATGTATGGACATGAGTTGAAAAAGGATAGTTTCTTTGTTGTGAGCGTGAGTTGGCCAAGAAATCTCAATTTTATTTGATAAAATCTCATAAAAGCTTCAGAGGTCTTGAGGGATCAAACTAATTAGTCTAAGCAGAAAAGAAAAAGACCAAAGAAGCATAAACTCCTGAGGTAAAAAAAAATAGGAAAAAAAGAATCAGCTGAGTAGGATCTAATAACTTTATGTTATCACAGTAGGTTGCCTTAAAATACGAGTGGTGAAAGTACATCCTGAATGTACTTCTAGAAGTAGTTTTACTGCACTGTACATTCGACTTTTAACTGAGTAATATTATTGAGTAAAATTGTTGGCTACTCTGCCTACTGTAAGTAACTTAACTTAGTGAAGAACAGACTTGTTTTAACTGGAAACACACAAAGACAAACATATTTATGGCTTGTGTTAAAGTGAGACATCTTGTTTGTTCACAAGCTTTGTTGTTTAAATTATATTTTCTGTCTGCTGAGCTCATTGGGTAATTTAGAGGTCAAGCGAAAATACAGTAAATAGTAGATATTGTTTTTGGAAGTACTTTGCACTGTTCTAGCATACTGTATATATATTAACTGTTGTAAGTATTGCTTTTAAGTTTAATGTTAAAAAAATACTTAGAAAAGGGTTTCTTGTGCCTGAATTTGTTATTTTGTAATTATGGTATTGTTTGTATAATCTTTCATTATCAATAGTAGAATTTGCACATAACTTTGTAATTTTGGCTGTATGATTACATACTTTTTAAACATTAAATTAGATATTAGGATTCTTTACTCAGTACTTGAGTGGTTTTGTTCGTGAAATATTTTTTAACTCTTGAGTAATTTCTTGGATGACTACTTTTTACTTTACTTTTACCTCTATGTAAAAATATGTTGATGTAGTGCTACTCTTAAATACAATGTTTGGCTACTCTAGCCACCTGTTTAATTGCCAGGTAAACCTTGTTGCTAACGTTGCTCAAGCAGTTTCATGTGACGACAATTTTGTTTTTGTCAAGAAAACAATCCTCCCTGAAACTTTCAGCACAGCGATCATCACCCAGAAATGTTTCAATTCAATTCAATTCAATTTTATTTATATAGCGCCAATTCATGAAACATGTCATCTCGAGGCACTTTACAAAGTCAAATCAATCATATTATGCAGATTGGTCAAAAATGTCCTATGTAAGGGAACCAGTTGATTGCTTCAAAGTCCCGACAAGCAGCATTCACTCCTGGAGAAGCGTAGAGCCACATGGAGAGTTGTTTGCATTGTCCATGGCTTTGCTGCAATCCCTCATACCGAGCAAGCATGAAGCGACAGTGGGAAAAAAACCCACCCATTAGTGGGAAGAAACCTCCAGCAGAACCAGGCTCAGTATGAACGGTCATCTGCCTCGACCGAATGGGGGTTAGAGAAGACAGAACAGAGACACAACAAGACAGACAATAAAGCACAGAAGCAAACATTGATCCAGTAATCCGTTCTATATTAGATGATAATAGCGGGTGAGCTGTCTTCTCTGGATGATGTCTCAGATAACAGAACGCCGACCAGTACCTACTATGAAGAAGAAAAAAAAAGAGAGAACAAAAAGTTATAAGCAGAAATGATGACAAGCAATGCATAATTGAAGAACAGTAGAACTCGATAGAGTGAGAAAAATAGATCCTGATGTCCTCCAGTAGCCTAAGCCCATAGAGAAGCACATCCCCATAGGTAGGTCAGGGCAACATAAGCCAGTTATAAGCTTTGTAAAAAAGGAAAGTTTTAAGATTAGTCTTAAAAGTAGACAGGGTGTCTGCCTCACGGACCAAAACTGGGAGTTGGTTCCATAGGAGAGGAGCCTGATAGCTAAAGGATCTGCCTCCCATTCTACTTTTAGAGACTCTAGGAACCACGAGCAGACCTGCAGTTTGAGAGCGAAGTGCTCTGTTAGGAACATACGGGGTAATCAGAGCACTGATATACGATGGAGCTTGATTATTAAGGGCTTTATATGTTAGAAGAAAGGTTTGAGCCTTTTTATTTTAAATGTATTATAAAAGTCTCTTTTTATTTCAGAAAAGTGCATTTTAAAGTTATTTTCTTAGCCAATTGTGATTTACTGGTTTAAAACTTTTAGATTTTGTTATTTTTAAATTCAAAGGTATATGTACACCGTTAACATGTACACAGTTGTATGAACTTAAGTTAGAGATGATGTGGGTAATGTGCTGTGAAAGTTAATTTGATTCAGTATCTTTCTCTTTTGTACACACTTTCTGTAAGCAAGCATGGGCCATTTTTTTTTTTTTTACATTTTGATCTTGTTCTCCATTAAAAATTCCCTCAGCAGTCGGTGGCCTTCATAGAGTTTGGCATGTGTATCATTAAATGCTGACAAACTGCCCAGAGCACGTCAGCCAAATGCAACAAGACAGATGAGACGTGCCCCCTTTGCACATCATTTAGCAAAAGTCATTCGACAGCACCGATAAGGCCTGCCGGTGAATGACCAGAATGAATAGTTAGCAGTGGCTTCAACCTCATTACAAGGACAAACTGCATACAGTTGAGGGTTGATATGTCTGGCATGGCCCCTCTTTGCTGTTCCCTGTTTGAATATGGAAGGGAATAATGCTTAATGCTTTTCCCTTCGTGGATGGTGGCTTGTATGGAACAGCGACCCGTGAAATTAATATTTCCGTGAGATGAGATTCGAGGCACACACACAGACACACACACAAAAAAAAGGAGACAAGAGCCCCCAATCCCCAGGCACAGGAGAGTAGAGGTAGGTATGGGATGTGTAGCACTAGGAGAACGATAATACATGAGCAAAATGCTGAATGAGGGTGGAGAAGTAAACTGTCATGAGAGACACTAGACCTACTGATCAATATTGTTAATATGTTGATCTGACCATGCCTTCCTGGACACAGATTATGTAGATAATGCTTAATCAATACCCTCTGGGCTAGTTGTTTTTCTTTTTACTCAGTTTTGTGCTGAGACTATCTATAAACTTTTTCAGCCACACTTATCGGCACTCCTGTAAACATGTATAGAGGCCTTAAAATAATTATCTATTATTACAACAGCATTATCTCACACTAAATATTTTTCAAAAATATGTTTCATTTAAATACATTTATTCAGTGGAGAAAACACTCCCGCATCAACAAATAATAAATTATCATGAAATTACCAGTGCCACCTGGCTCGCTTAAAACGAAAGCACCAGAATAATTTAAAACAATAAGTCAGAGTGTCGGGAAGATGTGGAAAAAAAAACCTAATAGTCCTTGGTGTATTCAGAACTGACGGACATTTGGCTTAGCTGATTTTTAAAATAGGGAACATGCCATTCCAGTAAGTCAAGAACTTGTATAATAGAGATCAGTCTAAGATTGAGCTTTTTTGGCAAAAACTAAAAACAAACACTTGGATCTGAAGTGAAACAATGGATGAATATGTGGAAAAGCACTGACAAGTATGGTGGAAGATTTGTGATGATTTTCTTATAAAGTCTCTGGGAGCCTTGTTGAACAAGCATGGCACCATTGCTTCTGTCAAACTAGGAGATTTTTATTAAAAAAGAGGTTACCACAAAATGAACTCAACTTGAATATAAATGTGTCCACAGTCATTTGCCTGCTGCTGGATTCTTAAGTGTGGCTGGTCTGGTCCAAGTTCCTTTTTCTGTTTTTTTTTTTTCCTCCAGCAAAAGCCTAGTAAAATAATTTTGTAAAGAAATTACCGAGTGCTTGTTCACTTCGCCATTCTCTCCTGTCTTACCATTGTAGTCTGACTTTTCTATTTTCATCTGTATGTTTGAGTAGCCTGCCGGTCTGAGCTGCCAGGGGTGTGAGTTTGACAAGTATTATGAATTAATCTGATTGGATACAGAATGACACATAAAGCACTTATTGGTCACAGGGACAGAGGTCTGCACACCAAGGAGGACCTTTTAAGTAGCAAATCAGAGACCAGCATAAGGTCACATGGAAGTCCAAAGTGTTAGGACATACAGTACATCCACTCCTTTGTATGGCAACCCTGGTATTGAAATTTTAAAATGAGGAGGCCTTCACAGAAAATAAACCTAAAATAGAATGGGAATGCTGAAAAATCAAGAGTCAGAGACATTTTGTGAGAGAACGACTGTGATAATTACTTTTTATTTTTTATTCTATGTTTACTGTTTGTACTTTTCTTCCACAATTTAAATGGGGCGGTGCCCCAGCGTCCCCTATTGACAAGCTGCCCCTGGAGTAAACTAAAGAGGATTGAGCATAGGAGAAGGAGTAAATAGCTCTCTCTTTGTATGCTCTAGTCTTACAAATGAGAAATTATCAAAGATGGCTAACTACCTTTGCAAAAATGCTTATACAAAGTATTAACAGCTGGTGGGAATTCAGTTCTATTAAATGTCATTTATATAGCGCCAATTAATAACAAATGTCATCTCAAGGCACTTTATAAAGTCAACTGAATCAAATCATGCAGACAGATTGGTCAAAAAGTTTTCTATCTAAGAAAACCTAGCAGATTACATCGAGTCATTGAAATGCAGCATTAATTGACAGTCGCTTGCATTGTGTCGTTTGCACTTTAATGATACATTACACAATTCCAACAAAGATTTTACTTTAATGTTTTTACTAGCAGGGCCAATAAATGTGGAGTATATGGTAACCATGTTTAACAAAAACAACAACTACCAAATGGGTCTTGATGTTAATGGTTTAAGAAGTTCTCTGTCATGTATTTAAAAAACTGAACGCATTTCAATTAACTACCATGGCAGCTGCTAGAATGAACCATCTGTTTATGCGTCTGTCATGAGAAAACCATAAAGGGGTGCCAACAAAGCCGTTTGGTAAATCAAACTTTTGTTGAAGTTACAGCAGTGTAGAGAAAATAGATTACTAACAATTCTACTGATGCTTTAGAAACACGCCATTTAAACAAGCATTTATCTTTAAATTGCCCTTCAGTAGCCATTGCCCACACTGCTTGATCATATTGGCATGGCTGTTTACACATTGCTGAAAGTTTAAAAAGATAGGTCTTAATTTTATCAGACTGTGAATGTGCAAAATCCTAATGGCAAACAGCGTGGTAAATTTTAATGTCATTTATAGAGAGCCAAAATTATCCAAAAGGATTTTCTTTAGAGATAGAGCGATGGGTGGTGACTGGAATCAGATGATTTTCCACTCGATTGGTCCTTGGTGACCAAACAGTTGGATCTTCAAAAATCAAATCTTTTTTCTGATCAAAGATAAAGCCGTACATAAGCACCGCAAGGTTGTACTGACAACAATTCTGCATGCTGTCACTGAGAGAGTTATTTTTAAACCCAATTGCCACCACATATGGTTTCTTGCACACACGGTATGATATTTTGTAATGTAAAATCATTAACACAATTAATTAATGGCTGCTCAGAAAAAAAGATGAATGTGGTTCTTAAATCTTATTATACCACAAGGAGAAATTAGAATTTGCTCAAATTGGTGCTGACATGTCAGAGCTTACTTTAACAGAAGATTAGAAATTGGCTCCAGAAATTGCTTGACATGCATGTTTATATATTTATTTATTTATTGAAGAAATCAGATTTGACATAAAATCCTATTTCTTATTTGTCGCTAAAATCAGTTGGATTTGTAACCCTGACAAAAAATAACTATGAAAAAAAATTCTACGAGTGTCAAACCTTTAAACCATCCGATCTGAGATGAGCTATAGTGTCGTCATGAAACCTGACAGCCCATTTCTTTCATTGTCTTCCCCGCTGTCTACACTTTTTTTCATCTCATTGAGACAGGAAACAATATCAGTATTATATATGCACCCAACTCTTTGCTGAGGAGCCATGAGATTTTCCTGCAGGCTCATAAATTACCACTACACCTGGTAGCGCACTGTAAGAATGCTTGATGTTTGGCCAGCCGGCTTTGTTCCCCAAGGCTACAGATTTGGATTGACAGTCCATCTGTCCTATATGTCACTGTTTGTCACCAGAGCTTTTGGGTTGCCGGCAAGAGGCTCTGCCAAGTGACCTTGAGACCTGCTGGGGACAAAGGACTCTTGCTAAACGCCTGTTCCCCTGTTACAGCAGGCAATAGATGCTTCAGCCAAGTACTCTATAAGGAAGATTGATCGGTGGCTGAATGTGCCAAACTATTGAAATGTATTCATTGCCGAACAAGTAAGCTTTGAACTTTGTAGTTTTCTGTGGTAACGCAAGAAGTATAATCTTCAAGGAGATGCTGGTCATCCTATATACTGCCATTATTCTGTCTATCCTATATTCGTCCATTAATGTGTAGTTTGGCTCAAATTAAGCCTTTTTTCCACCATAACAGGAAAACTGCTTGGAAGAGTCCAGGTGGCAATTGAACCAAAAAATCTCTACCGCCTGTTGAGCATGCTGGGGTCGCCAATTCTTCCGTAAGTTTCCCCATGTCTCTTTTTGAATAACTGCACATGAGTAAGACCGCCTTACCTGCTCTTCCGCTCCTCAGGGCGATCATATGAAAAAAATCTCCCAAATCCACTCTGGTCTTATTTCTTTTTACCGAGGCCCTCCTCTTCTTCTCATGAAGTTGTGTGTGGTTCGCTTCTTGCGACTCTCTGCCATTTTCAAAGTATACGGCGAGAGCAGCAGTTCTACAATGAATGGCTAACACCGGAGCTAACAAGATACATAAACACTAGAAGTGCGCATGAGCAGCCAGCAAGCAGAAACTAACTAGGAACGTGCATGCATACTGACCCATAGATAAGGGTCAGTATGCATGGACCTCCTGGAACTCGAGGGACAGAGGGGGGCATGGGCAGCACGAGACATGAAGGCATCTGACAGGTTCTTTCCAGTCGAACCGAATAACAGGATTGGTCAGTTTTTACAACTCCTATTTCTGAATACATAATGTGTCGACTACTGTCACGATGGAAGGACCCTTTTACCCAGTATAACAAGAAAGGGTTTCTGAACAGGATTATCAACTACAGCTTCACGCACAATGCCATAGAACTGTTTACCTGCTAGTAGTACTAATATATTACACAAAATAGATGTGGAAATGTAGTTTTAGGACGACATCTGAATTTTTCAATTGCTAGATGGTTGAAACATAGGTGTTTCAACTGAAAAATTAACCCAAACGCACATTAAAACTAATTTTGGAATAAATAAAGCATACTTACAATAAGCTTATTGAATAAGCCCTGATTTCAGCCCCTTGGAAAATGGGTGAAATGTATTCAAAAGGCATCTCTGTGACAGAGATATGAACCTTATAAAAACCAACCAGTTTATATGAACTCTGTTGATTCTCCCGATAGAGGAGATAAAACACATCTATTATCAAGTGGCAAAGAAACCACACTCTTGGATGTTTGAAGTGTGAGATAATGGATATGTTTGGCCATGTATGTATAATTTGGACCCTGTGTGCATTGTTATTACAATACATTGAGGTTTTATGTTTTGATATTATTCAACATTAGTTAAAAAATGGTTGCAGCACAGCCCAAAATTAAGGTCAGAATCATGCTCATTATGTAAAAAAACAACAACTCCTAACCGGTGCTGCAATTAATTTTAGTGTGACTCATTTTGAATTTCCTTGTTTGTTTGTTTTTTCAAATACTAATATGAACATAAACCTGTTTAGATGGTGTCAAGCATTCCCTGCTGAGAACACAAGAAAGGGAAAACAAGGAGCGTAAAAGCCATTATCAGATGTAGTGATCCAGTCAAGGTGGTGAATAGCTTTTGGGAAATCGCCCTTAATATGTTGTCAGCTGAATAGTTTTTCAACAACAGCCATTCCAAAGCAAGGGAAGGAAAAGAAATTGCACGTCATGGAAAAGAAAACTAAGATTGTAGAGGAGTGCCATGAGAGAAAAATAAGCCTCCTGCTATGCCGCGGTCTATTCATCTTCTCTGTTTGTCCCCCCATTGTCTCCATCACTCTTCATTTGTTCGGGTAAATGCTCAATAAAGCGGAAATACAAGGATCCAGACTCCAGTCCCAGATTTTTGCTCCTGCCGATCTCGTGGAACCAGGAGCAGTAAATGCCTGTTTTTCCAGTCTCTCTCCTCTCTTCTCTCTCTCTCTTCCCCTCTCTCCCTGTGCTGCTGCACGCTGCTCAGCTCTGCTGCAGTGGATGGTCCTCACGGTGCGCTCGCAACTCGTCTCAGTGGAGGAGGGAGACCTGAAAATCTCTCCTTCACTTCCCCTAGCAGTATTTAACCCCTTTTTAGGGCAATCATCTCTCCACCATCCACTTGCCCGTAATCAGATTGTCTGGATGAATTTGATGGTTGTAGTCTTAGGATAGATGAGACAAGAAGACTTTTCCCCCGAACGATCTGCTGTCTGTGGACGATCAAGAACCTTGTGCTCGTAGATGCGTCCTGCTTGTAGAATAGGTGTAAGGTAAGTTCTCCAGCTTGATGTTGTTGTTTCAATGCAAAGAGCGCCTGCTTCTCCCTTTTTGTATGACTTGACATGTTCTAATCAGGAAATCCTTCTCCGGAAGTTGGTTGTAAACAAGTTCAAAATAAGGCATTGGGGTAGCATCTGACATGAAACAACAAGCGTTTTTTAGGGTATCTCTGAGGGTCTGCAATGCTGTGCTTTTAGACTGCCCGTTGAGCTTCTGTCAGTTGCCAAAGACCTCTGCAATAAATCCTTTTCGACTGCACCAAATTAAAATTGTTAACTCTTTCAAAGCATCTGTGCTTATGCGTTTGGAAACGGTTTGCATGCTCCTCACATTTTCATTAATGATCCAGTTTGAATCGGGCAACAGGGAGTGGTATATTCTAAAGGTGGAAGGAAAGAAAGAATAAAGTATTCTTTTTTTTGGACTGGGTGGGGGGGACCCTGCAGCGGTACCCCGCACTTAGAGTAATTTCCCAGAGATGAGAGCCGTGAGGCTCTGTGACAGCTGTGTGCATCGAGGGCACCACTCTGTGTGGGTGTTTGTGTGTATGTGTTAGAGTGAGTGCGCAGTGTTGGTGTGGGCGTTTGCATGCGTCTCATGAAAAGTGGAATAGGTGAACTCTTGCGTGGGCAGCCTTTGCGTGGCTTTTGTGAATGAAGGGCTTTTAGTCTGCGTTCAATGAGACGTGCATGTTTACGTTTCTGTGTGTGCGTTTTCCCTTTCAACACCGTCAACTGTCGCTCGTCCGTTGTTTTCCGTTTGCGAGCACGCACGTCAGCAGCAAACCCCCATCTTCTAGGAAACACCCAGGTGCATCACCGTGCCAGTTCACTCATTTACTCGGCGCTGTTTCATTGGAAATGATCCTTCTTACAACCCGGGTTCCAAGTTTTCCCAGGCTGCTTGGTGAAGCACAGAGGCGCCGCAGTCAGTCAGAAGAGATGTTTGAATGTTCATGTTCACTGCTGCACTGCAGGCAGACTCCCTCCAAATCTGCAAAGAGGCCAAGCTCTGCTCTGGCACAGACAGTCGAAGCTTGAGTTGAGAGGCTCTTATTTGTTGGTTCAGGCTTATAATCCAAAGCAACTTCCACAAGTCTGCGGGTTGTATTTCCAGGTAATGGGGTACCTGTCATTTGAGAATTGTTATCCTGATACTTGAGCAACTGTGTGGCTAATGCAACATGATGAGTTTGCAGTTGTCCAAATGACTCCATACACATAATATTTGGATGTGAGCAAGGAATCCCCAGATGGTTCTTGTGGCTCCCATTATATGAGAGGGTCTGAGTTTTAATTGGCCGTTCATTAAAAATGTTGACGTGCTGAAACATTATGGGGCTAAAACACCGAATGAGTACACTGTAATTCAAAACCAGGAAGAAGAAACGTTGAGGAACAGTTAATGAAGCCAACTAAAGTTTCATTAAAAGTGTGTCTGAAAAATGGATATTTACCAAAGATAGACGTGTCGTTGAAATCTCCTTAGATTATGATGAATCAGTGGAGCTTTCAGCTTGCATCAGCAACATCTGCCACCATGGGAGGAAAAAAGCGACATCTGCTTGTATTTCTGAGAAGAAATGTTCTAGGATAAGTTCAGAATTACACTATTCAAGCATGCATCACTATTCATGTTTCTTTAAACTCGCAGTTTTTTTTTCTGAGATGCACCAACTGAAAGCCACATTACGTAATGCTGGAATAAAAGAGAGAGTGAGGGTGAGAGGCTTCCCTTTCCTGGGAAGCTCTAAGTAGAGCTGCTGCTCCTCTGCACTGAAAGGAGACTGTTAAGGTGGTTTGGGCACCTGATCCAGATGTCTCCTGGATTCTTCCCAGTGGAGGGTTCTGGATATGTTCCTATGGAAGAACAGCCAGAGAGAGCCATAACCTGCTGGAGTAACTTTATATCCTATTTGGGCTGGAAATGAGTTAGGATCTTGAAGAATGAGCCAGACAGTGTTGCTGGGAAGAGAAAAGTCTATGCTTTACTTTGGGTCTGTTACCCTTGCAACTCAAATGTCAGAAAAGCAGAAGACAATGGATAGACAGAAATATAAATATGATCATTTTGTATTTCTTTCTTTTTTTTTTCTTGTTAACACTGCACATTTTCACGAGAGAAAAAGTTTTCACCATGCTGAACAAAACGTTCCAGTTCCTTTTTTTTTTTTATTTCACACCAACCTCAAACTTTAATTTAACTAGACTTTTGTTATTGAAATTTTATGTCATATACCAACACAACAGTAGTATGTGACTGTTAAGGTGATGCAGAATATTTTATTCTTTTAGTCACAAATGCATCTTAAAGTCATTATGGCACATGTATACTACTATTGCCTGTTTAAATGCATATTTAACACATATCAAAATATGGTTGGGGTGTGCTAACTACTGCTTTCTTAAGCTAATTTGCACACCAAATAACTACATTTATGTTTACTACATGTGGGATATTCATTTTAATAGTCTCTACTTAATTTAGAATCTAGTTAGCAAAAAGAAAAAAAAGTCTCATGTTTCAGACATTGAGTGGTTAATGACAACAATTTTAAAAGTTTGGCATGCAATTGTATGCAGCCTTAAAGAAAACATGCTTACAGCATGATGCTGCCACAGCCACTTTTCACCTGGGGAAGCTGTGTTCAAAGTAGTAGGGACTGATTTGTGGAGTGTAAGACTAATAGCTGTTGCCAATAGGCCTCATGGTTGCTTCTCTTAACCATGCTAGGTTTTCAGGATTACAGTTTTCAGATTTGCAGTTTTGACACTCTTTTCTGTTTTGGATAATGTATTCAACTGTGGATTGCATGAGGTACTCGGGCGTTCTTTATTAATCTAACATTTCTTTAAACCTCAACACAAATCCATGCCCTGTCTGCTGTGTACCTTGAAGCCAATGATGTTGTTTGTTCACTAATATTCCCTAACAAATCTCTGAGACCTTATCAAAACAGCAGGATTTATAGTGAGATTAAAGGGACCGCAGGTGGACTGTATTTACTAATTAGGTGACGTCTGAGAGAAATTGGATGCACTGGATTAAATTTAGGGATATTACAGTAAAGGGGACAGCTCATGGTTATTTTTTGTTTTATTTGTATGATTTTGTTTATGATTCACGTGTTATGTTAAAGCCAAACTCCTTTGCGTTTGGCTTTAACATAACCCCCACCCACCCCAAAAAGTAAAAATAAAATGTTTAAGGGAATTAATGTTTTTGCAGGGCACTTCCTTCCTGCTTTTAGTTTATGCACAACATCTTCAATGTCTTTAATTTGTCCTCATAAAATCCCATAACTTTGGTTAGGCTTTAAAAACCCTTTCAACAACACATGTTTAAACAACTTCCACCTGATTGTAGATTTTGATACAGTGCCAGGAGAGTCACCTGATTTAAACTGCACAGTATCTTGACAGTTACATGAATTTTTATTTTATTTTATTTTCCGAATGTCAACATGACAGAAAATAGGCTTAATTTCTACTCCAAGTGCTTGTAAGTTCTGGCCCAATAAGTCTAGAAGCATATGTATGTTAGTAACTGCTTATAAATGTATTTATTAAAATAAAAACTGCTGCTTGTCCCAGCAGAAATAAGGACTACATTAATTATTATTTATAGCGATTTAAATTTCACAATATTCAACCGGGATTTAAACTGTCCAGTAAGATATAAACCTCTTTTTTGCGCAAGAGTCTCAAACTCTTGTCATGTTGATTATAATTTTTTATGTATGCTTTCATTTGAACTACTTAATTTTTAGGTCGGGCTGTATCTTTAGATTTTTGCCATGCTTTGAATTATTTTGCAGCATATAGCATCGTCCCATAAACTCTGGCAAGCTTCCATGTCCCTGCTGAAGAGCAACCTCCCCCAGCATGATGCTGCCACTCCTCGGTGTTTTGCTTGTAGTCCAAAGAGGTTTATCTCATCTGACCAGAACATGATCTTTCACATGTGCCACATAGCCCTGCATGGAAAATTGCAAACATAACTTTTATGGCTGGCTTTCTCCTCGACACTCTTCTGTAAGGCCCAATTTTGTGGGGAGCATCATTATAGTTTTCCTAGCAACACGAGCCGAGGATCTCCACACAGCTCCTCCAGAGTGAAAATAGGTCTGAAGCATGCAAACAGAACCATGTTACGCCATATTCTGTCCATTTTCATATTTATTTCCACATTGAACAGTGCTTTGTTCAATGATGCTCAAAGCTTGAGCTGGGGTTTTATAACCTACCATACTTTAAATTAATTTAAACTTCACACCTGACCAGGTTATTTGTGCTTCATGATGCTGGTTGTTCACAATATCTTTCTAACAAACTTGCCAAGCCATTAAAGTACATCTGGAGTCACACTGAGACACAAGTATGCACCGGTAGGCTTTATTTACTAATTAGGGGACCTCTAAAGGTAACTGGTTGCACTAGATTTTATTTTGGTGGATTGAATTAAAGTGTAGGTTGTTGTATTCACCAGGATGCTGAAGTGCAGCAAACCATGGCAACAAAAAGGGGGTGAATGCAGATGCATACCATGTTTATTAGGTTTATATTTGAAAATTGTTTCCCTTGTACAGTATTATGTTCATTCTACTTCACACTTCTGCACTACTTTGCATTGGCCTATCACATAAAATGCTAATTAAATACAACTGAGGCTTATGATTGAATTTGAGAAAACGTGAATAGGTTCAAGGGGGAGGACTCATTTGCAGGGTATTGTAATTGTAATGTTTGCACTATAAGTCACATTCTATCAATGTTAAGATGATGAACAGACATTGTTTAAAAAGAAAATGGAAAAAATAGATCAATCTTTTTCTCCTTTGAGGACCGGTGGACATCAAGAGTCACATTTGTCTCACAAAGACACAGAGCTGTAATCTCAAATGATTTACACAAGGCCAGGCTAGTGACCTCCATTTATTTTTCTGTCATACCTAAAGTGTTACCCTATCTGTCCATTGGCGGGGGTGGTATTTCAAGCCCTGAGTCTACATTAACCCCGCTGACAGGGACAGTTCAAGAGTGTCTTGTCAGAAAACCTACTCCTTTGGGCTTGTGTCTTTCTGCCCCTCTGCATGGCATCAGAATAAAGCAGAAACACGGACAGCTTCCAAGCAATACTGCCATACTGTTTTACTCAAAGTGAATATTTAGTATCAGCTGAATCTGCTTAAACAAACTACTCTTGCTGTTGTTGCTTATCATGGTCCAGATTTTGGTTTGGGTCTTCCCTGCATGCATTACTTCTGTCTGATGCACTGCAGCAACTTGCTTACTAAATGAGACAACTATTTCCCAATAGTTATTTATGAAGACTGAAAGATGGACAAAAAAAAAAAACTCTAACAAAACCGCAGATTGAAGACTCCACTGTTTGTGTTCTTGGCGCCTCACGTTGGAATTTGCAACAACGGCCTTGACGGCAATCTTCACTGAAGCTCAAACGCTGGAAAAGAAAAGCATTAGTCAGCTGTAAACAAAGGACAAGTGACAGTATTATAAGATACAGTGTGTGTCATCTCTCCTGGTATGTAGTAGAAGCACAAAGACACTAACACAAACTCACGCCTGGGGACAGTTTTGTGAGGCCAATTCTCGTCATTTATATTTTTTGATCGTGAGAGGAAGCAGGAGTACCCAGAGTGCAGTGCAGAACTACATGGTGGAAGACCCTGGGCCAGGCGTGTCCAAAGTGCGGCCTGGTACCCTGCTCCTGAAACATTCAAAAGTAAGCAGTGCATGGCCATTACGAGAGAGTGGAACTCTGGCTTTTGTGGCTTTTGGAATAATTTAGTGTGGCCTCCGACCACAGTTCAAGAATGGTACGAAATTGGCCCTCCAGCAAAAGGAACAGAAGCAAAAGGACATTTTTTGTAACTTTTGAAAGTTAAGGGCTTCAAGGAAAAATTATTTCTTGTTAAATGGAGAGTGATAGGTACTGATTAAAGTATTTTTCTATATAAGCCGTGTTTTTGTTTTGTTTTTTATTTGATGTACAGATAGTAAGTAGGGCTGCGAATATTTAGCTATTATTCACTCATGAACAGACTTGGACACACCCGTTTATTTAACTTGTTTTTGAAAGTTTTTTTTTTTTTTTTTTTGTGGTCGGGAAGGAACTAAAAACTATTTTTGGACCAATACCACTAAAAATATTCAACCCAAAAAGTTAAGAAACTGTACACCTTTCTCTCATTTCTGGAAACATGACACCTTTTTTGACCTACAATAACTTAATATTTTCTACTTTGTTTCAATCAAATGTTATATATTTAGTTTATTCCTGAGCAGATGTAAAGAAAAAAATTCACAGTAAAATTAATAACCATTTTTATATATTTTTTTTAAATGGCCCTTGACTGTTTTCAACTTGGCAAGTTTGGCCCTTGGTGCAAAAAGTTTGTACACCCCTGCCCTAGGCCATGATTCAGACTCAGGCCCTCCTTGCTGTAAGGCAAACAAACACAACAAACAACTGCATTACTGTTAATAGAAACCTAAAAGTCAGTTTCACAGAGAATTTGAGTTTTACAGTAGACCAAATGTCATTTTTACTACTAGAAAGTATGCCCATGTGGTATTTGATATATGCACTAAATTTGTCTGGCATCCTTTTCACAAAATGTGGTTCACAATGCTGTGTGGCGAGGAGGCAATGAGCCTGGAGCCCCGCTGTGGCGTTGAGGAAGTCTAGGTTGTTCTTACAGTGGCCTCTGCTCATGTGTGTTGATGCTTCTGGTGTCTCACATCTTCCTCTTGGCAATACAGAACAGACCCTTCGTTGTGCTTAGGTCAGGCAAGTTTGTTAGATAATTAAGCACAAGGATGGCATGTTTATTAAAGCAGCTACTTTTGGCAGTGTGATCAGATGCCAAATCCTGCTAGAAAATGAAATCAGCATCTCCATAAAGCTTCTCAGCAGCTGACTTTAGACTTGATAAAACGCAGTTGACTAAAACCAAAAGGTGATCTGTCTCTTTAAATCATTGACTGTGGAAACATCACGCCGTCATTTGGATTCTTTGGCTTTTCATTCTTCCTCCAGACGGTGAGAAGTTGATTTGCAAATTAAATACTATTTAAATTTCCTACCATCACCGAGCAACTGGCAAGTCATTTTTCTGCTTTGTCCAGGTAAGACAGCCAGAAATATATTAAAACAAGGAATATGACAGTTGTAGCCCATACCCTGGATACATTGTATTCTATGGCTCTTTAAGCTCCAGCTTCAGCTGCAGTCCATGCCTTGTGATTGTCCCCTCAAATTCTTGAACAAACTTTTCTCGATAAACCTCTCAAATCGTAGTTTATTGCTGTCCTATGTATTTTTCCCCTTACATTCAGTTTTCCATTAATAAAACAAGATACCCCACCCTATGAAAACCCTGCTTCTGGAGTACTGAAGTTTATTTGGCTTACCATCCTTGTGGTATCAATTACTGTCTGCTGAAGAACACTTCAGTAGCAAAAATTATTTTATTGGAATATTATTTGAATATTATACTGTTCTAATAATATAATTTAATATTCCAATTTTCTGAGAAACTGAAATTTGGATTTTCATTAGTTGTAAGCCACAATAGTCACAATAGTCAATAGTTTACTACACACTTGAAATTCTCCCTGTGTGTAATACATTTAAATAATGCATTCAATTTCTTTGTTTATTTCAAGGATAACCCCTTGAGGATGCATCATCTCATTTTCAAGGGGGTTCTTACAGAACATAAACATAATCAGCAATAATACAAATCATAATTAAGGGTAAATCCAAAACATAATCCAAAACAGTTAAACACAGAGACACCCAAACATATTCAAATGCATGCTCTGACTATCCTATTTGAATCCAGTCAGGGAAACAAAATAACCTTTGCTTGTTGAAATGCACCTCTCAGTAAAATTGATAAATGAAACCCAACAGTAGAAAATAGTTGCATCGTTGATAAGGATAAAGTTACATCATACAACATGAAAATTTGATACAGATTGTGTCCTATTACGTCCGTATGATGCTCGAATGTAGGATGAGACATTCCTCCCACTGTAGATGATCCGCTGCTGTGTTCTGTTGAGACTGCGCATGCTTGTTGGATATGCTCGTGCTTGCATGGGACTTGAGCAAGAATCACTTCTCAATCCATCTGCTGGTGTAACAGTTTTGACTTCATACTGCGTCCAAATGACTCTTTCAGCCCCTCTCTTTTTTTGAGAGCTCCCACAAAAACATGCATACACCAGCAGCAAACACGCTGCGTGTCACTGAGGCTCTAAACAGCTGACTCTTCAGAGGAGAGCTCTCTCCTGATGGGAATCTTGAACCAAACCCAAAGACAAGAGAAGAAGGCTTTCCTTTCTTCTGTAGCCGCAGTGTCCATCCACCCTTTATTCATTTTCGGTCTGTCATCCACCAACACTCGTTTTCTCCCCTTTCTCTATCCCTGGGCAGTCAATAAGTTGAAATGCATCCTGAGCCACTGCCAAAGCCGAACTTCTAAGCCACAGGTAAAAGATTAAAGCCAAATGACTCGTGCGCTGAAACAGAACAACCTCTTTGCCACTTGAAAGCACCGCTCGGTCCAGCTTCTTTACAGTTACACTTGAATAAGCTTCCCTAGCTGTAATGTTTTTTCTTCCCCTACCTCCAACAGCAGTTTGCTGACACACCTTCATTCCTCTGGTACAGAGTCAAAGGATGATAAACTGTTGGCTGCTCTGCTATACCGCCTCTGCTTCCCAGACAGGCAGTGCAAACAGCACTGCAGAGAAAGCAAGCAAAATTAAGGCTGAGGCTGCAATTAAAATTAAAAATTGTAAATGTACACTTTGACAAGATATGCAAAGATTTTTTTTCTGCTCAATCCCATAATAATGAAACACTTGAAAAGGCCAAAAAATGTGTTAGTCTCCTTAACCTAAAGTGCTTACAAATACACAAAGAAGTCCTAAATGGCTGCTAACGGTCCATGGTGTGTTCTTCTCTTACCTCCCGCTATGGTGTTTGCACTATTTCACAATTTAAACCTGTTTCCTGATGTGGGAAAATTGTTGTATCCGTTGCGTTTAAAAAAGTCTGCATGTTCGTTTATGTGAAAAGCAGATCACTGAATTTATTGAAGGCTCTAGCTTCGGTTCTACACGGATCCCCTATTTGTTCAACCCGCAGCCCACGCAATGTTCTGAGGAGGCCACAATCATACAGTGCATGCAAGTTTTAGACAATGGATGACGTGACCCATAGTCATCCATTTCTGGTCCTACATAGTCATTTTAAGCTAATGCTACACGTGTAATGGATAGAAGGGAATTTCAAATGCTGCCATACAATCAGACAGTAACTGCAGTCAAACATATTTTTCATTTGGGTTAGACCTAGAGGAAAAAAAAGCGATGCTCCTACGTTTAGTTATTGTGGCTAAACCAGCTGCTGGAACGTTTGCAGAAAGCAGTTATTAACTTAACATCATCTGCAGACACCAGCGGATGTTTTCTCTTTGGTCAGCTTTAGGATGCAGCTTTACTTAAATTTGTATTGGTGCATAATTTTTGGGGTAAAGGTTTACCCAAGCGGCAGTTTTTGGTGAATGAGGAACATCTACCCCTTTACACAGGGATCCACATTTCCTGCCTAGATAGTCTTTGCAGTAAAAGTGCTAACTGCATCCTATTTCTGTCACCAAAAGCCAAACATCCATTTGACATTTTCCGTTTATGAATCTTTTTATTAGTCAAATCTGTTCTCTGTTTAAATCCATAGGCAGCACACGATTCAAGCTGTCGTGGTTATAAACATAGTCTTCATCCATATATGACATTCCAAATCTGGTTTTGAGAGCATTACTTAAAAATTCTTCTTTCGTGTCAGAAGGATGTGTTGAAATTATGCCTTTGTTTTGCTTATAGTGATTTATTTGTTTCATACATTTTATAATTTTTAGCTTTCTTGGTTTAAAAAGAAGAATACCCCCCCCTTGGATTGCTTTAAGGGACAAAAGGTCCTAATCGGGATATAGCCTATGATTCTATTTTGACAGTATAGTTTTATTTAGTTTTAAGGTGAAATTTTTTGTGACAAGCACATCCACCTGAAGTTCCACACATCCCACCTTGGTGCTTGTGATAAAATATAGTCATTACTGCTGCATAAACATAAATATGTAATTTTATTGCAGCAAGAAAATCATAGAAAACTGAATGCTCTTGCTTCTCCATGCTTAACATCATGCAGTAAAGTGTGTTGTATACAGTAGTGGGACACTTACAGCTTATTATTGTGATTAGGTTTAAAATCCTGTGTTTGTTTGGCACTACATTGCAGGGCCCGTCTCCCTTAGTTGCCATGGAGACAGCATTAGGCAGAGGTGCCTCAACGTTTTTTTTTTTTTTTGTGTGTTTCTTTGCGTAGCCCCATGCCAAGCCGTCCTGCTTGTTGGGGGCTCACCCGTGCCAACAGCGATTGTGGGCGGATAGATGGGTGCATGTGCATGTTTTACTGACTCTGAGTGAGTGGGAGAGAAAGGAATGGAAGATATCAAAAGAAGATTTGAGGGATTGTGATAATGCGAGGAAAAAAAACAACTAGGGGGAAGAGTGACATGAAGATAAATTAATGACGAGTATGTGTGGGACAAATACTCATGCATGTGATCAGACCTACATTACGTGTGCATACACATTTTCCAGCAGAGGATGATGACAGTACGCACATGTGAGTGAGCAGAGTGAGTGTGTGGGTGGAGGGATGCCGCAACAGTGCAGCTTATTCTGCCTTCGGTTTGATCTCTGCAACTCTCTCACAGGGGTTCTCACTGCATTACTTCACAGCGGTTCACACAGTTTGATGCCAAATACAGACTGCCTCTCATTATTTCATGGCATGACATTCTTTTATTGACACCATGGATTTTAAATTCTGGAGAGGGTCTTGATTTCTCAGAGCAATATGTGTATTAGACATGGTTCAGGACTAAAATAGCCACTATTCCATATATTATATACATTTTGACATGGACAATTTTTATGTTCATTCCCTGTGATATTTGAATGATTGTCATCAAATCCCCTGAAAAATACATGCAATTATAATTTGGTAGAAGCAAAGTGGTGATTGTTCCAGTTTCTGTGTATTGTTACATTTGGTCTGGAGATATCACTATTGGAGATAATCTGTGCTGTTTTCGTTCAACCTCGTACCCCAGTTACTCTATTGGGTTTCAAGGAATTTTTGGACTATAAAATGTTTTTATTGCATTAGCATTGCTACTTTTATACACCCTGTTCTCCAAATCTGTAGAATCAGCACAACAGCAACTTGAATATCGCTGCAAGGACCAAACAATAATAACAATACTTGAGCGCACTGTATGCTGTCCAAATGCTTCACTCACCTCAAGTTGCTGGATGCCTGAAACCTAAAGTGTAACTTAAAATATAACTTTTCTTATAAGTCTGACCAATTGAAAGCTGCTAGAGCATTGCAATTTCATTGCTAGATGGTGATCAGTTGATCCTTTTATTAAAAAAATAAAAATAAAATGAAACCGCGACAGCATGCAACATGGACAAGTAAAATACTGGGTGAAATGACAGCAGAACACTGTAAACTGCATACCATGGATCCCAATTTATAAGGACTGTTTAGAAGAGGAGTGCATTCTTTTATTTACATCTGTATAAGTCTTCCATTTTAGTTTGCATAAATTGCTGGCATATATAATGCCAGTTAATGTTTTTAATTCCACCTAATTTCAGTAAACTACAAGTTTGTGCTTCTGACAGCTACTCAGTTTAAACATATCAGTTGATGAAACATCAAACCTCTCAAGTTGTCTGATAAGTTTAGAGTGAGATGGGTTAATAATCCTGTGTAGTAAGGGTGTTTGATCAGCGCACAATGCTGTCGGTGGGCAGGCTGAGGGTTGATTAGCTCTTCCGCTACTATTTTAATGCTAACAGCAGCAGGAACTACAGGAACCCACCACGCTGTCGAAAAGGCCAAAACATTGTGCAGAAGGCAGGGCTTAGACTGACCTCTGAACGGACAGTCGATGGATTCCTCTCAGCCCTTTCAGTATGTGAGTGTGAGGAATGCAATGTGTAGCGTGTGAAGTCAGCAAAATACAGGTCTCACAGTCATAGCGTGAGGCTTGAGAGTTCTGTGAAACAGCTTCTCAGGTAAATAAAATATTTGTGCTGTGATGTCAGAAAGAAACATTTGTTGGATTTAAATGTTAGACGTTTGTAGCTCTGCTTGTCTATTGCCCCTTTTCAACTAGTACCAACTCAGTTTGGTTTAGCTTGGGTTGACTTGCTTTTTCGGCATTTTCTTTTGTAACGGTTTGTCACTATTTTTAGTACCTGCATGCTTGCAATTTCAACTGTTCTGAGTAACAATGAAAGTGTGACGTCATAAGACTGTTAATCTTCAACTGTTAAATCATTGTACGCCCGATTTACTGTGAATTTATTGTGAATTTATTGTGAATAAGCACTATTAACCCTAGCTAGCTGCCCACGACCTTCTCTGGCTCTCTTCTTTTACTCTGAGGCTGACAACATAAACAGAGCAGCTTTCTAGGTTGTTGTTATGTTGGTGAATCTACAAATTACATCACTTTGAACTGTGGGGCTGCCTTGCTATTATATCTTGCCCCCACTGATTTGCTACTCAATGGGGCAATCCTCAAATTATGTCAAATTACTAAATTTAGAACAGGCAGAGCGTCGGCGGAGCCAATTAACGTTAGGTGGAATGTTTAGGTTTATATTTTTGTTCGGGAGAACACTGGAAATGGCTTGGCTGGGTCTAGCTTAGCTACCACACAGCCCAACTTCTCTTCTAGCAAAAGACAACCTTACCTTTCTACTAATACAGCTTTCTTTCCACCAAATTTCAGGCCTCTTCATTTCAACCAACGTCTCAGTTGTTCGACGCTGTGCTTCTCAATTGAAGCATGTTGAAATGAAGCTCCTCGGACATCCTCATCTTGGTAACTGGAGTTGATTTCCAGGGGGTGGAGCTAATAGGTCTTACTTGAGAAAAGCCCTATTGTAATGGAAAATTAATCAAACTGTGTAGAATGAACCCAAAACATACTGATAAATTATTATTTTTCATTGTTTTTATTATTTAGATTTTAAAGTGTTTCACTATTTTTTGTTACAGAATTATGGAAGCATAGAACTGACACAATTTAAAAAAATATTATGTAGCCGTTTCTCCTTATAACGAGATATTTTTCTCGTAAAAATAAGAAAGCTTTCTCGTCATAATAAGAAAATATCTTGTTACAACGACATACAGTTTTATGGCATGACATCACGTTTCATGGACATTGGACCTCCTTGATGGAATGAAGTGTGATTGGAAATGGAGATTCAGTCACTTTATGCATTTTTCCTAAGAAGAAATCTGCAAGGGGATAGGCATTTCAAAACAGAGAAATGACAAAGTAAGTCATTGAATGGTGGATGTGTGTACGATCCGGCCCGGAAAACGAATCTGATCGCAGCAAAAGTAGGACATCCCGAGGAAAAGGAGACGTCTGATGTCTTCTGACAGCCACCTGCTGTTATCACAACAGAAATCTTTGCTGGCCTCACTATAGGCGGTCTGTAGGCTATATCCACAAGTTGCTAAATAATAATGTTATAGTAGAGGCTGAATTAACTTATCACAACATTTATTTAAATTTTATTATCATTTAGGACTTAGTAAATCACCTGCCAAACCTGATGCCAAGAGGGAAGCAACCCTCGCGACCTCCTCGGTGGTGGAAACGGGAAAGGATGAGACTTCGTGGACAGTTAGCCTGCTGAAGCTCCAGGGAGACAACATATTAAAAATTATTATCCTCAAAACAAAGGGCAAGTGATGGTCCGTCAGCAAACAACAAACGGAGCTGTTCTTTGAAAGCATGCTGAAATGCGGAAGTGCAATGTTTACGACTTATCGATGAAAGTCCGGCAAAAATGTTTGTGTTGTCACTGCTTTGCTCTCGGGTGTAAACATTTCTCATTGGCCAAAGGCAAACCCAGAGTCCGGGCAGTACCTTTTTTTGACAACATGAAATACGATTATTATTGAAATGTTGTGTGCAACCTATTAATTCTATTATATAAACTAAGTGGACATTGACTATGGTGTAGACATAAACTTTTGTGTCATGTATACTGAACTGTTTCATCTGAATTGGACCTCATCTTAGTTTTAGAATACGTAGCATCCTTTAACATTGGGCTTGAAATTCACTGCTTTTCAAATTCTGTTACTACAGACTGTTTGGCCCTCAGGGTGCACTAAGAAGCCAGTATCTGCCGTGGATAGCGACAGATACTTTGATCAGTGGTTAAACAGGGGTACCTACACATGTGCAGCTGGAAAAGATGTTTCAAAGGTGAGACTCTGCTGTCTTTGACAGAATCGAGTAATCGCTGAATTTGCAAAGTGAAGAAAAGAGAAAGTGAAGAAGTAATAGGGATGTAGAGAGTTACTCTTTGCATCTTTCAAGCATAACCAAGGGTCAGGTAGGTTGTACAGTATTTTCTTGGATATGGACCTCTGAGAAGGATTTAGTTTGCATTTCTCACAGCTGTTTCAGGATCACCAAACATTTGCACCACAATGTATTGCACCTCAATAGAGACAAATGCTGGGATTTTATCATGAATTAAGATCCATTTTAATGGACCAATGCATTAAAATTAATGGATTTTTTTTTACCCGTCACTGTTTTGAGAACCCACAGAAATACAGAATTTTCTCTTAATATTAAAAAAAAAAACACTCCAGTGGTTATCTGCAAGCTTTGCAGGATCACCAATGTTACCTTACTGTGAACCCATTTTTCAGTGTGTATCTATTTTCAATGTCTTTTTTTTCTCTCTCACAGTATGTTATTTCACCAAATTTCCTATTTCAGTCCGGAGTTCCTCTTCCTCTTGTTAACTCAGTGTTTTTGCTGCAGAATAATTACTAGAAAGGTTTACATTGCTCTGGACATCTTGAAAGGATCTAGAAAGGAATAACTGCTGTATATTCTCTGTGAGAGGCTCTCTCTGTACAGACGCTAGTGTGTTTACAGAGGGAGTGCAGTTCTTACAGCATCAGAACCCAAATCATGCAAACAAATCCCACAAAGCCCCTCAGATGTATGTAAATATTCTCACAACTTTTGCACATGCTTTTTTATTCATCCCATCACTTACCCAGCTGTTAAAAACATCCAGAGCATTGAAAAGTGGACGACAGCTGTTGGAAATATCAACTTGTATTGCTTGTTGATGAGATAAAACTTGCTGAATAAACATGACATTACTCAGTCACAAATTCTTGCATTGATCTGCCACAGGCAGAGGAAAAACAAAAGACATCTGGCAGGAAGATGTTTAAACCAAACCCCTACAATGCTTGGCTTTTTCCCCAATATAGTCTTGTAAGGGATACACCACAAAACAGGACTACCTTACTCAGGCCACCAGCACGTGGATGAATTGTTATTGAGACATTGAGTGTTGATCGTAGGTTTACATAAACTCATCATGAGTTTAAATGTCATCTGAATTTTGAACTTTTACTGACGCATTTGAACCATTTATTTTCTTTGATTTGAAGAACAGCGACCGCCACCATACTAGACACCTCTTGTGGTGTTCCTCAGTTTGAAAGCCTCACTTTGACTCCCTCAAACATTAGTCCCTTTTTAGATCCATTGTTGCTAAACATCTTGTCCAATTTCTTTAAAAATGTGACATTTTAGGTTACATAACAATAT
This sequence comes from Fundulus heteroclitus, assembly GCF_011125445.2. NCBI lineage: Eukaryota > Metazoa > Chordata > Actinopteri > Cyprinodontiformes > Fundulidae > Fundulus > Fundulus heteroclitus. The sequence continues at coordinate 13,807,225 of NC_046379.1, read as the reverse complement.
GACAGTAAATAAAATATAACATAAAATAATTATGGGAGCTGTATGCTGCGTCCTCATTCCACCCTGGAAAAAATAATGGCTCAAATGTATAATTTAAAACTCAAAACTGGTAGAGTTCTCTATGCTACAAACTCACACTCCTATTTCACACACCTCCACTCACCCATGCATAAAATCCAAATAGCTGAAGATCATACAAATACAAGTTCACATTTTACTGATGTGGCCCATATACTTGCCAGAAACAATCTTTACTTTTTAGAGGCCGTCACGTAATTAGGGTACCCACCTGACATATTATTTTTAGTGGATTAAAACTGCCCTGGCACATGTGGGCATCCAGCTTCTCTATGTGGCATGTGTGAATTGAGACCGAAAATGTGAAAAAATGAAATAAAACACAAAACTATTGTGGCCTTCATGCCATTAATGAGTTTATATATAAACTTCTGACTGACAGTGTGTAAATGGAGACGAGCAGAAGTATTTTTTCTAACAAATTTACCAATATTGACTCATATGATGGAGGCACTAAGTCAAATGAAACTGGGAGTTGCTTTTGTAATGAAGACAAGCAAACTCCTAGGCATGTTCCACATATGGGAGTTGGTGTGCTTGCCATTAATTAAACTGGTCTGGGCCAGAAACCAAGAGTGAATGATGTTTTTTTTTATTTAAGGAGCATAAATCACCAGTTTTCAGAGGAAAAGAGTTTTCCTCACAGAATAGTTACCCCGCATGTCTCTATCTGTATGATGTACACTCTTGTCTCTTCAAAGTTGCCATATAACGATCTTCATGTGTGTGTTTTATGACCGAAACCACCAACACATTTTGATCCCACAAACATTCACACAACTTGCATGATGAATTTTAAGGTTACTGCCTGGAACGCCCTTGTTTTACTCACTTCACATCCAAAACATGTGGTGTTCCTTATCTGCTCTCACCCTATCAATTTGTCCTGAAATCTATAATTTATCCCAGGGTCGCTTTGGAAACTGGATGATGGACTCGTGTATCATCGCGTGTTTTTGACCCTCACCCACCAAGTCGTGACTTGACTTATCCTTGGAAATTCAAGGCTGATTTTGACAAAGACAGAAGGATCCCATAAGTTCCAGCTGGATATGGTTGTTGCAAAGGTCTCCCTGGTCAGTTAAATTTTTTTCAGATATTTACAGTTCATTTGATGGTTTCTTTTAATGTTTCATATCGTGTCAGTATAGTTGTTAACCAAGTAAGCTGCAAAAGGAGGATTACTAATAATTGCTGTATTTCAAAGCGATGCATGATGTAAAAAAAAAAAAAGATGTTTTACCCAGGACTAACTAGATTGTTTTATTCAGCACACAAACAACCATTTTGCCTCTAAACTGATAAAAGCAACTTTAGTGGCAGTTTGTTCGCATACATCTATCTTCTTATCCATGTGTACTCAAAGAAAGTAATTTCATGTTCAGATAGTGTTTCCTGACATTTAAAACTTTTTGCATTACTATTTGGTGACTTTCTCTGTTTAAAAAAAGGGTAATAAAACAGGAGGGATGTTTGTTGGACCAACGGAAATAACTAAACTGTTTCAGGGTGGATAGTTGGGATCAACAGAGAAATTCTTTGGGGCCAAATGGCTCGGTTGGCCAAAAGGGCTCATGTTAAATTTAAGTCGGTGCCCGGGTTAAAACAAAATAGGCAGACCGGGCTGTTTGCATCACTAGGTTGCTCCCACTGGGACAACCAATACTCAGTGTGAAACTGGCTTTGGAGTGCACCATGTGATCTTTACCATCCTGTAACGCTGGGCCCGACTGCCAGTTACTAGAGGGCCAAGCTGTACTGAACCATTTTCAGTTGTAGAGCTACTCTACTACATGCCTCTAGCAGATGCCAGAGTAAATGGTTAGTTAAAAAAGCAAAGGTATGGCCACTAATGACAGAATTTACAAAAACACGTAATTTACTGGAAAATTACTTAAAGCTCAGCCAAACTACGTGACTTTTAAATAAAAGCTCCCAGTTTTAGACTGAGTAGATGTTGGTACATGCAACAAAGACAATGCAGCATTACCTACTTACCATTGGAAACTTTATGAATCTAGTAAATCAACTGTAGCTTCATCATAGATCATTGACTGTACGATTTAAATTCACACCTTTTTAACAGCACACTGCCTCATCAACTACTCATCAACCTGCTCCAGGGTATTAAAGCTTAAAGATATGCTTTTGTTTATGATTATCACAAGACCACAAAGTTATAATGTATCAAATATGACTTAAAAACAAGCAATGTGATATTTTTTGTTTTTGTTTCCTTAAAGGTGTGTGATAAAAAGCTTTATTTTTAAAAGTCAGAACTGTGTCCAATGTGTTTTTAAAGATGAATCAAAGCAATACACTCAACCTTAGATAATGATGTCAAAGTCTCACTTCCATTACACTCTTTAGACCCTTAGAGTCATTTGACCTTAAAAAGTTCCCCTAAAGTCACCAAATGGCCTGTAAGGAGCCATACCAACAGAGACAAAATTAGTCACTTTATTGTTGGCTTCTGTTGATCATTACTTTATGCAGTTTATAATCCCAAAATAGCAGTTTGATGACAGTAGCTTGTATTAGGCTTAATTTGCTAAGTTTCCATCCACTGACCAGAAGGTGAGAATTATTGTTGAATTAAACAGAAGAACACTTTATTAATTCTTTGGGAGAGTTATATTTTACAGTACAAATTGCTGAGGAACAATAAAAAAAAAACAATAATCCATTGAAAGTAGGAAGTGAGAAGAGGATTTAAAACACTGCAGAATGTGACAAAAAGCACTTTCTTGCTTTGTTGTCAGGAATGTGTGCCGCACAGCAGGACCGATTTCCACATTAACACCTTCCCCGTTTTAGCTCTGTAAAAATGTGGCACCACTGTGAAGATGGGGTGGCTATCTAACAACTTCATTTCGAGGTTGGTGTGTGTACGGAGGATAAACACATCTTCAGCCATTACTGCACCTCCCACGTTCTTCCGCTTCCTCTTCTCACATACCTGATCCGAGGCAAATCGAGCCAGAGACCCGCTGACTTGTAAGAGATGGGGTCATTAGGCCAGACATGTGCTGCTGTGAAACCCACTGCGAAGCACATGTCTGGAATTATCACATACAGACACAACGATAGATTAGCGCATTCGGATCATTAATCATTGTTGAAGTAAAGAACAATTGGAAACCTACCTGTTTTCATTCAGGTCGTTTACAGAGTTCACTGTGGCTTGTGTTTATAGAAGCCTTGTCTCTTGGTATGGATCTCTAAATTCAAGCACTGACCTGCATTTTCTTCCCTGGATCCTCGGAGCTCCTTAATATGAAGCAGGGCTGTTGCAGGATTTTGGTTGAATGAATTAAAGCCGTCAGTCAACAACAGCTCGCCAAAGAGTAAACCCAATCTGTAAATTACAGTGAGGATTGTGGGTGATATCGGCGAACAGATGCACTAGGCAGATGGGTTGGTTTTCTTTCATTTTTTTTTGTAGCAAGCATACAAAGCCAAATCTCCATGTGTCCACAGGGCTTTCAGAAGGCTTGCATTTGTAATACCATTTAGGCTTGCAAGCAGAGCGTTTAAAGCTATAATATGCTGGAGATGTTTTGGGACCCATATTGAACCATTTTAAATTATAACGTTTGCTGCAGCATAGCAAGAATTAGGATGAAGACTTCAAGCACCCATGTATTGAAGGTGGGTGTCTCAAAGGACATCCATCTAGATTTTCTTAATGAATAGAAGAGAAGCAAGATTGAACTTTATTACCATCAGTCAGTCTGAATAATTTGGGTATCCGTGAGGTTGTGATCTCATCAGTAGGATGTCATTTTACTTTGTCAATCTATCCCTTAGTCTAACTGGGTAGCTAGAGGGTTATAAAATGCAATGTTCTTGAGCCATCAAAGGTATTGTACAGGTTATTCTTTATTGCGTTTGTTTTTTGTTGTTTTTTTACAAGATCTGGTGCATGAAAACAATGAGACTTGGAACTGATTAAAACCAGGATTGCATTAAAGTTTTACATCAGCCCGAAGTGCTTGAATACAAGGCAAGTGGACTTCTCTTGTATCTTGAAGACATTTCCCTTCTCATCCAGAAGATTCTTCAGTTCAGTTGGTTGCAAGCATCGGGCGTATAAATTGTAGACACAACAATCACAACAACAGGGTCACCAATGGGGCTGTTAATGGTCCCGTGAGTCTTTGGTCCTACCGTTCATGCACTTTCTTGCTTAGGTCCTTTTTATTTGACAACCAAACTAGGTCACCTAACACTGAAGAAATTTAAGCTGTTTTCATCACTTGTCTGAGGTGCTGCAACCAACGTCCAGAACTGAAGAAGCCTTTTGGATGAGTAATAAAGCATCTTCAAGAAACAAGAGAAGTTCATCTGCCTCCTGTTAAAGGCCCTATGACTGTCATGTCCTGGATGTACACCAAGTTGTGCATCAGAATTTGTTTATGCTGATCTCTAGATCATGCTGAGCGGGTTGTCAAATTGTGATTCATTAGGGGAGGGGGTAAAAAAACAACATACACTTCAAAAATTTTAGCTTTTGCAAAAACAAATATATTCTACTACTTATATTTTAAAATATTCACAATTCAAAGTAATGTATATTAGTGAAATACATATATCATTTTCTCCGTAAACATTTTTGCAGAACCTTAATAAAGAAAATGTAGAGAAATATACATTTTCATCAAATTTAAAGCTGAGACATGTGGCTAAGCTGGTTCCAGATCAATTAGCCTCTTTCTCAAGCTGCAACACTCATATAAACTGGTGGAAAATTCATCAAATCTCCTTATTTCATAACCTCAAAAGAACCATTTGGATACCCATTTAGTTATTTATTGCATATCAGTTAATTCTTTTAAAAGTAGTCAAGTATTTGAATCAATCATGGATAGAAATATTCATACATCGCATAATACGAATTTGAATAATTTGTGTTTTTATGTTACAGCCAACCACGCTTAGGTTATTCTGCTAAACATATTACCAAGCACAATTCAATTTATATGATTAAAATATCCAGAGCAGTCACCAAAGCGAAATAATTTCCAAACAGTGCACACACATTGTTCCTGCCTTTACAGATGTGTCTGCCGCCAGGGCGATTAGGGCCAGACCCTCTGAGCCATTGCAGCTTTGATTGGAATCATATTTTGTTGCCTCGGCGACAGATGCTGATCAACAAGCAAACTCCTAGGCATGTTCCACATATGGGAGTTGATGTGCTTGCCATTAATTAAAATGGTCTGGGCCAGAAACCAAGATTGAATGATGTTTTTTATTTAAGGTGCATAAATCACCAGTTTTCAGGGGGAAAGAGTTTTCCTCACAGAATAGTTACCCCGCATAGCTCTATCTGTATGATGTACACTCTGTCTCTTCAGAGTTTCCTGTAACAATCTTCACATGTCTGTTTTATGACCGAAACCACCAACACATTTTGATCCCACAAACATTCACATAACTTGCATGATGAATATTAAGGTTACCGCCTGGAACACCCTTGTTTTACTCATAAACCTCCAAAACATGTGGTGTTCCTTATCTGCTCTCACCCTATCAATTTGTCCTGAAATCTATAATTTATCCCAGGGTTGCTTTGGAACCTGGATGATGGACTCGTGTATCATCGCGTGTTTTTGACCCTCACCCACCAAGTCGTGACTTGACTTTTATCCTTGGAAATTCAAGGCTGATTCTGACAAAGACAGAAGGATCCCATAAGTTCCAGCTGTTTATTCTTGCTGGGCCATAAATCTCTTGGTGCTGTCTCTGAACAGACGACAGACTAATGGAGATGCGACTTTGTTTCTTCCTTTTTTTTATCTCTTTCTCTGTGTGAAATTGATGTGTGAGTAGCTAAACGTAGACTCAAAAGGAAACCATCTGTGAAATGTTGATGCAAGTGCTTTTTCTTTTAAACCTGTTTTTCTACCTAAGGTTATAGGTCTTTAATCATGTCACAGAAGCCCTGTGCATGTAGCTATTATTTTAAAATAAATTTCCTTTGCATGTAATTGAAGTAAACAAAGAGATATAACTATTTGTTTTTCTATCTAGACATTAGATATGTTATCCACAAAATAACAGAATATAGAATGTTTTTTGTATTTAGTACATTTGATAGGTTTGATTAGCAAATTAGACCATATTTAGTTTTTTTTATTGATGAACTATTCAATATAGTTAATGAAAACCTTTTGGTAATTTATTAATTTAAAGGTAGAGTCGTCGGTTTTTTCAAAAGCTTTCCCAGGTCCCTTTCTGAATAACTGCTCATGCACAAGATTTACCTGCTCTTCTGTTCCTCAGGGGGTTTGCATGAATAAAAAATCTCCCAAATCCACTCAGGTTTTATTTATTTCTACTGAGGCCTTCCTCTTCTTCCCATAAACTAGTTTGCGGTTTGCTTCTTGCGACTCTCAGCCATGAATAAAGTCCACGGTGAGAGCAGTGGAGCAACAATTAACGGAAGATATCGAAGCTAACCGCTAAGCTAACCGGATACATAAACACAAGAAGTGCACATGCGCCGCCATCAAGCAGAAACTCTGAAGGAAAGAGCACGGACACTGGCGTCACGTGAGTGCGTCAAAATGATTGGCATGTGGGACAACCAATAGGTAAGGTGATACCCCCAGAACTTAAGGGACAGAGAGCTGGACCAGGACTGTAGCTCCCAAAGAGATACAATCCCAAATTGTAAAGTATTTTATCGGAATTTAAAGTTATAGACCCATGTCAGGTATTGCATAATTGTGAAGTGGACTAACTTTGCCAGCCAGATTGATAAGCACTCTCCGTTCTACACAATATCAATCTGGTCCTGCTCCCATCGAATCCGTTTGGGAACAGGAGGGACATTCAGAAGAATTTTCCAAGCTGATTGATAGAAGCTACACCTTTTGCCTGCCTATCAGAGTTAAATAAGTGAGCCTGAATAAACACTTGTGATTCAATGTAAAGCAATAGATGCAATAGATTATTTTGTAATGAAACACACATACTTTAAACTAATCTCTTCTCATTAAGTAGCTTAATAGTGGTCGGTGCTGGCTTGAGAAACACCCTATCATTTCAGAAAAAGCAGGCCCAGTTGGTCCAGCAATACATAATCACCAAAGTGGAGCTCAGCTGAAAGTGGCCACAACCCTTTGGGCCTGTGGAACTCTTCAGTTCTTTGTTTGATAGTACCTTTATTCTGTGCTCGTCAGTATGCTCCAGTATTTTCTTTTGGTGTTGTTTTAGCTGTATTTATTATGTGAAACACAACCTTTTCTTTGTTAACTTTCTATGAACTCAGGTGTAGAAAATGAGGTTAAACTTTGCCCAAATTTTAAATACAAACCTTTTTGTTTACAATTCTCACTTTTTTTCCCTTCCATATACCCTATGGCCACTCACTATTGAGTTGTAGGCAAACATGGAAGTGACATTTAAAAATAACAGCAGAATGGTGTGAAAACACCTTCAGGTGCTCACAGCTGCCAGCGTTTCCACCCACAAAAGCCATCACAGGCCAGTTGCAACATCCGACCAACTACAAATTTTTCTGATGAATGTGTCCTAGCAATTGAATGAGCATGACTCATTTTATACAAAGAGGAGATGTTTTGAACGAAAATTGCAAACTCTTTCCATCACATAAATATCACATTATGAATACCATGAAAACATGTTGTTGTTGTTTTTTTTTTTTTTGGTTTGCTTGAGCATCTCAATAAATTACAATACCATTAAAATGTACTTTTTTTCAGTACTTCAATTCAGAAAGGAAAATGATATTGACTATTTATATGCAAGTATTTATTTCTCAAAACTTGAATATGACATGATCAATTTAAAAAACAAAATTAATATATGTTAATACATGTACTTTATATTATTTAATGGCCATGTTTTGACGTAATGGGGAAGACTATTCACTTTAAGTTGTTCAATAGACTGTTTTTGACATCCTAACAAGGAGGGTAACCCACCAAAGGTCAATCCCAAAGAAGCTGTCACTGAGTGCTATATTCAAGCATGATAATGGAAAGCTGAATGAAAGGAAAGTGTAGTAGAAAAGGTTCACAGTCAGCCAGGGTAACTGCAGCCTTGTGGATATTGTGAAACACAGCCCATGTAAATGTTTGTGGTAGATTTACAAGGAGTGGATTGCAGCTGGGATAAAGAACCACCATGGGCAGACATATCTTCTACATGGGCTACAGCTGTGTCATTCTTTGTGTTCAGTGACTGCTGAACCAGGGACAATGTCAGACTTGGCCCGATTCTAAAAGGAAAAAGGAGTGATCTGTTGCTGACCCAAATTCAGCTTTTCAGATGAAAGTAAACATCATTTTTAAATCAAGGATCTCAGAGTTGAGCAAGAGAGACAGCGTTTGTGTTAGGTCTGATGTCTTTCATTCTCCTGACCGTTCACAATCAGCCATGATGGGGTCCAATCTTTTTTCAGTCTTTGTACACCTATGACGGTACACCTGTCTATGACAGTAACGTCTTTATAAAATTTGCATATGACATCACTGTGATCACTTCAAGTCTGCTTACAGAGAAGAAGTTAAAAAACTATGCACTTGGTACTCTGTCAACAACCTGACACTCAACTCCATCTTTCCCTGTACCCATTGGAGAGGGTCAGCACTTTCAAATTTCTTGGGTCGCACATCTCTAAGAACCTCACATGGTCTGTTAACATTACTGTGTAGAGAAAAAAAACATTGCAGTGAATGCACTTTTTCAGGCTATTTAGAATTATGATTGCATCTCAGACGGCGCTGCTGTTTTTTCAGAAATGTTGTGTTGAAAGCATCATGACTCATGATGTCTTAGTGTGGTTTACAAGCTGCTAGCTGTCTCTGTGTTGCCCTGCAACAGACTGGCGACCTGTTCAAGGTGTACCCCGCCTCTTGCCCAGTGAATGCTGGAGATAGGCACCAGCAACCCCCCCCCCAACCCCATGAGGGATTAAGTGGGTCAGAAAATGGATGGATGGATGGATGGATGGATGGATGGACAATAACAGCAGAGGCTGAATTTGAGCTAAATGTCTTCTCCACATTTTTTCATTTTACTCAACCTTATCTTAATATGCTTTGACAAAGCACTCTGGAAAACAGATTCTGTACAAACCAGGTTTTGTGGTTTACAAATGACTGTCTTCAGAATGAATGATATATACGCCATGGTATAACTTAAAACAATGATATTCGGATTTACTGAGATTAAATTGCTCCTCTTGCTATGTCTTAGAAATGTACCCATCACCTATTTGTGATACATTTTTGATGTCTGCCATATGAGCAATTCAGAGCCCTATTTAAAACTTGAGTCAGGCCCATTCACAGCCAGCTAGCACTTAGTCATGGCTACTTAAAGACAGCTCTGATGGAGTCAGTTGCTGTCAAGTTGCTGGGTAGAGCTTGTTAATCCAGATACTTTGAATGGAAGGTCAGGGCTAATATAGCCCAGAAGTCATTTCAGAGTTTTCTCTATTAAGGAACAGCAAACAGGCTTAAATTGGAGGCAACTGGACTTTTGCTCAGTTCTTTCTGAAAAAAACTTTGATGCCTATCCAGGAGTCTTTGTCAGTTTGAGTGGCTCGCACTTGAGCAATCTGCAGTTGGTGAGCAGCTGTTTTTAAAGGACATGGAGGCCCTATACTCGTAGGCCCATTCTAAGTCAGATGCAAATCAATGACCCACGCGTCACTGTCCTGGGTCGTCAGAAGCTAATCCTTGGTATTAAGGAACAAGTCAGAAACAACTTCTCTATTCAAATCTATGCTTACATAAACTATGTGAAAGGGGGTTTATGTTATATCTGATTAAACACTACTATGTGTGTACACTAATATTCATGTTGGCATACATGCTGTGCTTGGGGGTGGGGTGGGGGGGGGGTGGTTCACCTAGTAATGCTATATGCTCATTGCACCATCTACATCACCTTCTGTTCAACACTTACAAGGCACCAGTGGGAACTTTGGTAAATGTTATGAAGCAAACTGTCTGCATCAGCGGGCTATTCTCCCATTCATCGCTTACCTTTCCTCGGAGTGAGTCTATATTTTGTTCGAATCAAGCAGATTAAGCTGAATAAATGGCGGCATGAATAAGTGAATGCTTTAATCTTTCCAGCTTTCCCACCAGAGTATGAATGAAATAACACGCTGTGATAGATGGTTAGAGCCGTGCACTTATAAAGATGACATAAAAGGGGCCATTCATGTAATATTTATTGGATTTGCAAATACAGTCCAGCTACAATGGAAGGACTCATAAGCATACCCATAGAAGATGACCTCGCATCATGCAATATTAATCTCTCTGCTAAAGAAAAATCCTTTCCCCGTGGACCAACCTCTTACTCCAAGCATTATCAACGGACCCTGGAGCAGGACAAGTACAGGATGGAAAGAGCCTTCTGCCTCTGTGTGCGTCTTCCTATCTCAGCTGGAAGTGGGCCACCGTAAATCAGACATGCGTGAGTCTGCGGATTAGCTTTATGCTTATGCATCTGCTCTACGCAAGAGATTGCAAGGGACAAAAATGTTACACACAGGAAGGCGAAACTGCAAACACTTCACCACCTCTGTCCTCTTCTCCTTCCTTACCCATTGCCATGGCAACGGGTTGTCTTTAAACACAAGGTATTTTGGCTTTCCGCGTTTGTAGTCAAGTAGCCCCCATTGGTTCTCTTTCTGCGTGTATAATCAATGTCCATGAAGGGACCCAATATTTGTCCTTTGCAGCTTTGGAACATTGTATGTTGGTGTCGAATTTCTTTGTGATGTTCATGCCTTCCCCTCTCTAATATAAGCCATCTAATTTGTTTATAAGGTGGCATCTCAAGTTTTTGCCGCTGTTTGCCTTTCTTCTCGTTCCTGGAAGGCTGTGGTATTGCTTTTTCTGTAACATGTGGCTCTGCAGAGAGGGATCTACTATACTGTTGCCAGGCTACAGAGACAGATAAAGCATTGTGAAGAATTTCTCTGTAATTAATTGTCACATTTGATTGCCCCATGATATTAAGGACATTTTGAACTTATCCCCGTGCGATGCACATCTAGAGGAAAGAGGAGTTTATCCACTTCAACTGCTTTTGCTTGTTGTTTTACTCAGTGCGTGAGTGATTTCAAAGGAAACCCAAATGACTGGGGCCTGGCCTTTGTGAGCTTTCTTGTAGCCTTTTGGCTTTTGCAGCACAACCATTTGCCCCGGGGAGGTATTCCTTCAGGAACCGATGTATTTGAGCTGCAGAAAACAGTAGTTCCACATCGCCTTTCCATCATGCTGCTAATACAGATTCATGCATTGTAGATAGAGAGGGTCATAGGGGAGGAATGTGTATACAACCGTTGCAATAATATGTCAGCAGAGGCAACGACATGCTGTAGTGAACTCCCAGTGAATAGATTGGTGTTTACATTTACTCGCCAAGCATCAATGCCTGGAAACGGCTTCATACGTGCAACATGGTCAAAGCAAACAGATTTTCTTTGGATTGTGATTTGTATCTATGGGTGTAAGGCTCCCAGATGTGCTTCCTCATTTAGTCTTGCTGACTGCCAAACCAAAAGCAATTGCCAAGTTCATATTGATCTTACGTTCTACTGTGGGTTCTTTCTAAGGTCTGTTGAAGCTCACTTAACTACTATTTTGAATTGTTACTTGGAATTGAAATTATGCCAAGAGGCACCCCACCCCTTTTTATAACATTAAACGAATAGAACATCTCTTAGATGTTTCTCGTTTGTAGTGTGTATTTTCAACTTTTTTGTCTTTACATTTTCTTAACTGGAGTAAAACAGCATAGTTTTTCATTTTTTATGCCTTGTTTCTAATGCTTACTTAAAAAAATCTTTGTTCTTCCTTTGACACATTTCACTTTTGATTGAACACACAGAGGTGTCTCAGTAAATTAAAAAGTGAAACTCATACTTGTTAGGCTTCATTGCAGGCGGAGGGTTACATTCTAAGCTAGTATTTATGTTAATAACTATTGATAAGTGCCAAAGATTATTCACAAAGTTAGTATTTTTTAATAAAATCACTAAGTCAGGGCATTACGAGGAATGAATAGCTAAACAGCTCCTACTGTTACACAACATGTGAAATAATAAAAACCAATCCAGCAAACAGTCCAGTTAAAGAAGCTGGCAGCTCAAGGGCTGTATTCAACCATATTTATAGAAAGTTGTATAAAAGCAAAAACTGTGGTGAAAAAAAGGTGCACAAGCAACAAGGATAACTGAAACCTTAGGCAAGCCAAAACCCATTTAAAAGTTTAGTAGAGATTCAGAAAGCATTTGATTTCAGAGATCTGCAGACTTCCTCCTGCTGACAAGCTTTATGGAGAGGTCTATTTCATTTTCCAGCAGGACATGGCACCTGCTCACACTGCCAAAAGTATCATTACCTTATTTGATGAGAACAATGTGGTTGATTAGCCAACAAGCTCACCTGACCTAAACCTCAAAGAGAATCTGTTGGGTGTTGTCAAGAGGAAGATGAGATGTCAGTCCCAATGATACCGATCAGATGAGCGCCACTATAAAAGCAACCTGGCCTCCTTCATGCCACACTGCTCTGATACAGTAACAACTAAGTACTGTTAGCATACAGTGCACAGTACAGTGCACACACACGCACACACATATAAATATATATATATATATATATATATATATATATATATATATATATATATATATATATATATATATATATATATATAGAGAGAGAGAGAGAGAGAGAGAGAGAGAGAGAGAGAGAGAGAGAGAATATTATTTTGAGTTTTATTGTTTGAGTTTAATCATTGAAGAAGAGTTTTAATTTACAAGCTTGTTTTGGCACTTTGGTTCATTAAACCAAGAGAAGTAAACCTTCTCTGATGACTGGCTTTCTGGCCTGGAAACATCCGAATGCTCTTTTATATCTTTAATAACGTTTGTAGAGGAAAAACAAAATGCAGTTATTATAGGCTTGATAAATTGAAATATGAGGTTTAAACACCGCCTCTCATCCAGGCCATTCGAGCCAGTTTCAGATTTTCAGATGTTACTCATTTTAAAGGCTTTTTGGCAGTACAATGACTAGTGAAAGAAAAAAAAATTCTAGGAAGTTCTTTGTGTCTCCAAAGGGAGATGTACAGTCCTTGATAAACAACCAGGGGGGATGTTATTTGCGTCATTTCCATTTATGGATGAATAGACTGAAAGTGTCTAGGATTTGAAAATATGAAAAACAGAATGGAAGCCTTTGTTTATTTCTATCCTGAGTGCTAGAGGCAAACAGCTTGGAACTGCATGAGTTGCATTAAACACAATGAGGGTGGTAGATTTCAGAAAAAAATAATATAAATTATTGTTAAATGGGGGGGGCGGCAGGTCACAGTTAGAAGTTCTACATGTTTTAACAATGTGAAGGCTCTCATTGTGCCACAATGAAGTTGTTAACTGGGCGCGTTGGCTATTTTCTCCAAGGAGCATTAACCAGTCAACAAAGAGACCGGGTGACAAGGCACAGCTCCAGCATGGCCACCTAGTGACATGACTTACCAGGTGTTAGACAGATCCCATGCAGCCTCTGGGCTTGCTTCATCTGATTTCTCCTCACGGCTCATTAGGCTCATTCCAGGAGATGGAGTAATATTCCATACCCTGGACAGTGGTTGTTAAGCAAACGTACACACAGAAATATCCACACACTACATCTGCAGCACTAGTATTCCCTAGACTAGCAGCCAGAGCCAGAGACAGCAGGTGTGTAGCTGCTGAAATCTGCTCTGCGGAGATGCCACGTGCCAATCTCCCATCAGCCCACAAAAAGCAAATCACGTGGAACTTTGCTACAACATGATGGCGACACGGTGAGAGAGACAGCAGGGGGTTTGGAGGACGCAGACGAAGAGGACAGCGTTTGATAGCTGTGCCAAGATTCTCGTAGAATATGCACGTCACACAGGGCGAGGTTGTTTTAGATCGTTTTTAGATTCATCGCTTTTTTTTGTTTGAGGGGTTTTCAGTGAGCAAACAGACGATTTGTTGCATATATTGTGATTAAAAAAACTGAGATAACTATTAAGTCGTCTACAAAGGTAATATTTGTTGGTCATATGTGAAAAAGAGAAAAAAATAGGGTTGATTTTAAAGGCTCTTCCACTTTGCAAAGTTTTACAAAAAGCCTCTTTGCAGCGGCAACATATGGTATCACAAAACGAACACACATCCACCCAGTATGATATCTGATGCTGCTGAGAGTGCTGATAGCCAGAAGTTTTCTTTAAAGAGTGAACAGTCAGGCAGAGTGATTTATCAGTAAAAACCCTCCGTCTCTCCATCCTTTCCCCTCACTGCCCAGCTCCTTCCCTCTGCCCCCCTCATGTCCCTCAGAGTAAAATATGAGCACAGTCGCTCTATAAATCTGCGCTTGAGATAATGAGAGTTGGTCCTCTTAGTACAGTGGGCCTCCAGCCAAGCTTGGTGCCTGTGACATCATCCTTTGGGGAAGTGAGGAGATTGATGTGTGCGGCATCTCCGGCCATTGCTTCCTGAGCAAGCACACAAACTTTGCCCAAATGTAAGTGTAAGCCTACATGCACGGTGTCACGCGCTGTTACGACTTATCATTGACTTTGGCCAAAAGCTTTGAGGTAGTTTGAATTCCGAGGTGTTTTAATTTGCCTGTTATTTCAAAGGTCTCCGAATATAAAAGGCTATAACTGTAAACTCAGCTAAAACTGGGCAAATATTGGTCTAAAAAACTGTTTGTCTATGTAACATATTTCTTGACAAAACTGGTAAATGTGTGATATGACTAAAATATGATCCTTTTTTATTGCATTGCTATAATCTCAAACTAAAATCTAAATCCCACCTTTAATTTAGTTTATTAGTTAGGTAAGGAGAAAAATTCCATTTGAAGTAAGAAAGTATTCTAACAAAATCACTGGAGGCATTTATTGGTACCCAAGATGTTGATACTTTGCACTCCCTCCTTTTGTCAATAATAAAAAAAAAGTATTTATGTGGATTTTATCACGTTTGTGGTTGCCATCTTGCTGAAAGGTCCAATGACGACCCATTTTTAGGTTTTTGGCAGAGGCAACCTGCCATATATTTAAAATGCTCTTTCTGTTGGAAAGACGCCATACACACTAGAAAAGGTTATTCGGGCGTTTTGAAGAGAAACAGGCCCACAGCATCATTATCTTCTACCATACCTCTATTTAACAACAATATCTAACTGAAGCATTGGCTGCTAAATAGTCCTGTCTTATCTCATAGCCCGCAGTTCCTAGTAAAGACCAAGGAGAGTTTGACAAGGTCCACATGTTTATGTTTGTGATGTTAGGAGAGAGAAGCCTTTGTACTTGTATGCCTCCGAAACAAACTCTTTACATGTAAACAATGTCTAAGTGTTTTTTTTTTTGTATACTTGGTGACCCCCCCCAAGATGCAACTTGTTACCACTGTTCCTTAACAGTAAGCTTTAGAGTATCTTTCACATCCTTTGTCCTCCTTCATATTGTCTGAGGTACAAATTGCAATAACAATTTAAAGGCAAACTTTTCTTAAAATGTTATTGTGAGGTTATGGTACTATACAAATTAGTAATTCGTTTTGATTTGTATGCCTCTTTAGCAGATATGGCATTGATAATTAATGGCACTGTAAATGTTAAAACATTTGGCATAGATGTATATAAAAACCCATCTGAGGGAATCCAACCATAAGTCTGCTTTCAAGTGTTACTGAAGCCTTAATGAACTGGATATCCATTAAGGAACACATCTCTCTCTCTCTCTCTCTCTCTCTCTCTCTCTCTCTCTCTCTCTCTATCTATCTATCTATCTATCTATCTATCTATCTATCTATCTATCTATCTATCTATCTATCTGTCTATCTATCTGTCTGTCTAGTGAGAGAGAGAGAGAGAGAGAGTGGGGGATAGAGACGTGCACATAGATATAGCTGACTTAAGAACTGCAAATCAAGTGTAAATGATAAACAGAGGTCCAAGGGAAATAAATCCAATAACAAAGAAGCATAATACCCAAATGAACATAAATAAATAAAAAGGAAACATTGGAAACAAAAACACAAGGGAAAATCAAAACTCAAACCAATGATGATTTGTGACCGCTGGGGGTGAGCAGAAACATAAGTTTGCTCGCTCCATTGTTATAGGACCTGTGCATACTTTTATTAATTCAGGATGGATTTTTTTCAATCCAGTTTCTGCTTTTCATAGAAAAAAGAATCAAATTCAAAAATGTGCCTTTTAATGAAAACATTTATTGACTTCAAATAAGCTAATTTTCTCCATTCACCCTGAGTAATTTGCTTGACTCAATCTTTATCTGTCAACAGTAAATTACATTTATGAGTTAAAACAAAAAAAACGGATGTAAATATTTCCACAAACGGGAGGCAATGCTGCAGAAAACCCCCTAACATTTTACTTTCACGTCTATTCTTCTTCACTGGTGCCCTTTTTCTGTGTCGTGTATGCTTTATATCTGCACAGTAAAACGTCTGAACTGATAATAATAATAGACAGTAGCCCCCCTTCCACTGACCTCACTGATTATTTTCATGCTTGATAGAGTTTCTTTTCTCCTTCTTTATTTGCTTTTATTGAGCAGAAAAGCCGGGCTCATGTCTAGGGGCACTGAGCTCCTCTATACCCTAATAATAGTTGCCTTTGAAGATTTAGAATAACAACTATTTTCACGCATTACCTACTGATGGTACATTTGCAGAAATCTCTATAGACTTATCTGTGTATGAGGGATTTGTAAAGAAAGATGTCTTTTATGACTTTGTCCTTTTTATGACCGAAGTTGTTCAGTATTTGCTTTCTAGTCATCTTTGTAAAAGTTTACCTGTTTAGTTTAGTGATTCATGTCAATAAATTAGAATATCATCAAAAACTTTATTTCAGTGATTGGAGCAAACTGAAACTCAACTTTTATGTTGATTAATTCCAAGCATTATGATTTACTCAAGTATTTATTTATGGAGATTCTGATGTTTATGTGTGATATCCCCAAAAGACAGTTTATCAGAAAATTTCAGTAGTATGCAAGTAGTATTTCGATAAAAAATTACTTTTGAAATGGATAATTTAATGGTACACAATTATGGTGAAGGCTGCCGAGTCAACAGTTGTTCAGCAGACAATCACTGGCCACCCTTTGTAAAGAAGGTAAGCCACAAAAAGTTACTGCTAAATAAGGTGGCTGTATGCAGATTGTTGTATATTAATGTAAATATATATGAAAGGAAGAACTGTTGTGGAAACAATGTGCAGAAGCAATGGGGATTTCTCAAATGATGTCACATTTTTCCACAGACAGCCTTTTTTTCCAGTGGTCGAACAGGAAGAGTGCAAATTAAATTGACAACAACAGCAATACAAATAATTTTGGAAGATGACAATGTCCCAGGAGCTTCATTTTAACCTGCTTCAATCGAGAAACCCAGTGAAGAGCAGTTGGTTGAAATGTTGAGGCGTCAAAGTGAGCGGAAAGAAAGCAGTATTAGTTGAAAGGTAGGAGAGGCTGTCCTCTTCTCTGTCACAACTGATCAAAACCGAGGAAGAAACCCATTGAATCCGCCTACAATTACAGCTAATACTAAGAGAAAAAAGAAAAAAGAAAAAAAAGTTTTATATATATATATATATATATATATATATATATATATATATATATATATATATTAGGGCTGGGCAAGTTAACGCGTTAATTTCGCGTTAACTCATTAGACTATTAACGGCGATATTTTCTTTAACGCGCATTAACGCATGTTGCTCACATGCTTTTATTTTGTGAAGGTCTGTTGCTGCGGTGTAGGGGTTTGAATCAGAACAGTAGGTGGCGATAATGCGCCAATAACCTCGCTGTCAGCCAAACCTCGGATTCAAAGAGGAACAAAGGTGCTGGCCGGAAAAAAACAAAGCCGACATGCGGAAGGCGGTGTTTCCCGCAGGAATTTGCTTAGGCGAGGTGGTGAGTTGGCGGCCGGAACAAGTTTTGTGCGGAGCGGAGCGGGGGGGTCTGCTTAGACGCTGTCGGTGAAGTCGCTTCTCGTTTCAAAGTATCCATGTGTTTTTGCCTGTTTTTCCCTGCCATTCACTATATGCACGCAAGAAAGCAACAACAAAAAAACGTGTGTCAACGTCAAATAAACGCAAGCATATCGAGTTAGCAAGCATTTCAGTTTAAAGTTCTTCCAGCATCGAATATGACAGAAACAAGTTAGTTGTAACCACTGCCAAGTTAAACTTTGGTATTGAACATAAAATGGTAATGCTGCTCCCTGCAGTTACCTCAGAAATTGCCTGTTTTTGGTAGTTTTTTTCCCCATAAAGAGAATTCCCTGTCAGTGGCAATAAGCTTTAATTTATTATTATTGCTATTTTTTGTTTTACATGTTTAAGTTGAGCTTTACACTAAATATGTGTTACTGATAAGTGCTACAAATGTTACAACACTTTTGTTCATATGGCAGCAGAACATTAAAATAAAAGTGCTCTTTACACTACTTTTGAATTCATTCTTGGAGTTTGTAAATACAATGCGATTAATCAGGGCGATTAATCGCGATTAAATATTTTAATCGTTGCCCAGCCCTAATATATATATATATATATATATATATATATATATATATATATATATATATATATATATATATATATATATATATATATATGTGTGTGTGTATATGCATATGCTTGTATGTATGTGTGTATGTATGTATATGTATATGTGTATGCATATGCATATGTATGTATGTATGTATGTATGTATGTATGTATTATTACAGGCCTAGCACGCAGTTCCTGGTAAACCCCTGAGCTGAAAGTCCTCCTGAACCAGAAGAAAAAGGTTTTTTTACTCAGGGGGCAGAGAAGAGCAGCATAGAGTTCAGCGGGAGCTCCAATGGAGGATCAGGGCGGCAAAGAAGGACTACGGGAGGAAAATGGAGGAGCAGCTGGTGCAGAACAACCTCAGGGATGTGTAGAGAGGTCTGAAGAACATCTCCGGCTTTGGGCAGAGGACCAGCAGGGCTGCAGATGGTGACACCAAGTTTGCAGATGAGTTAAACAGGTTCTTCACCCGGTTTGAATCCCCCCACACTGGCCCCCTCCTTTCCCTCAACTCTCCACACGTCTCCAACCCCCAGCCCACCAGAGACCTACCCTCCCTCCCCGCCGCCATCCTCACCAACCACCGACCCATCCACACCTTCAGTCCTGCCTCCCCCCCCCCCCCCCCCTCCCCAGAGTCACTTCAATGCAGGTGAGAGGGCAGCTGATGAGGCTGAAACAGAGGAAAGCCTCAGGGCCAGATGGCATCCCCCCCAAGGCTGCTGAGGACCTGTGCTGATGAGCTCTGTGAGGTCCTGCACTACATCTAAAACCTGAGCCTCAGCCTGGGGGTGGTCCCCACCCTGTGGAAGACCTCCTGTGTGGTACGGGTTCCAAAAACGCCGCACACCAGGGAACCGGGCCACCTTAGAACCTGTCACCCTGACCTCCCATCTGATATAGACCATGGAGTGGCTCATCCTTGCTCACCTACACACCGTGGTGAGCCCCATCCTGGACCTGCTGCAGCTTGCCTACCGACCCAACATCGGTGTAGAGGACGCCATCATCTACCTGCTGCAGTGGGCGCTCACCCACCTGGAGACCACCGGGAGCGCTGTGAGAGTCATGTTCTTTGACTTCTCCAGCACTTTCAACACCATCAGACCGGTGCTGCTGAGGGGGAACCTGGAGGACGCTGGGGTGGACAAACATCTGGCTGACTGGACCATCTACTACCTCACTGACCGCCCTCAGTACGTGCGGCTGCACGGCTGTCAGTCAGAGGTGGCAGTCTGCAGCACCGGGGCCCCCCAGGGCACATTCTGTCTCCATTTCTTTTCACCCTCTACACCTCGGACTTCACCTACAACACGGACAGCTGCCACCTTCAGAAGTTCTCCAATGACTCGGCCATTGTGGGCTGTGTGTCTGAGGGGAACGAGCTGGAGTACCGGTTGGTCATCATGAACTTTGTGGACTGGTGTGAGAAGAACACCTGTGTCTAAACACCAGTAAGCCCAAGGAGATGGTGATCGACTTCAGGAGAAGACCCCCAGCTCACTCCCCACATAGAACATCCAAGGGCAGGACATATAAACTGTGGAGAGTTTTAAATACCTGGGTGTTCACCTCAATAATAAACTGGACTGGACTCATAACACCGACTCCCTGTACAAGAAGGGCCAGAGCCGGCTCCACCTCCTGAGGAGGCTGAGGTCCTTTGGAGTGAGCAGGCCCCTGCTTAAAACCTTCTATGACTCTGTGGTGGCCTCAGCCCTCCTCTATGCTGTCATCTGCTGGGTCCCTGGCAGCGCAGAGCGGGACAGAAAGAGGCTGAATAAGCTGGTGAGAAGGTCCACTTCTGTCCTGGGCTGCAAACTGGACTCGGTGGAGGAAGTAGCTGAGAGGAGGGTGTTGTCCAAGCTTACATCCATCATGGACAACACCTTTCACCCCCTGCACCAGAGTGTAGAGGAGCTGAGCCGCTCCTTTAGTGACAGACTTACACAAGCTGTTTGTAAAAAGGAGCGCTACCGCAGGTCATTCATCCCTGCTGCCATCAAATTTTACAATGCTGCACTATAACTGTAATAACTTGTGCAATAACTAATGTGCAATTACTATTTAATACCCTGTGCAGTAACCTGTGCAATAATCATGTTAAATAAGTGACTTCAGTTGTTATAGTTATCTCACTACCTCACTGTTGTTCTTTACCTGGTACCACTTTAATGTACAACGTCAAATCCATATGTATATAAGTCATCTTGAATGTACATAAGTCATCTTAAATTTGTGCTTTAACTCCTTTTTTTAAATTTCTATAAATTTTTTTTGGTCCACTGTATATACGTGGACATACTGTATATACCTCATGCACCTTTTCATCCTTTTGGCACCTTCTTTTAAATATTGAGCCGATGTGACAAGTGAATTTATCCACTGTGAGATCAATAAAGTCTATCTTATCTTATCTATGTTTTAATTTATTAAAGAACTCATTGCTGAAAATATACTTAAAAACAGTCAATCATCCTGCTGTAATCAGACAATCAGGTCCCGTCTCACCTTCACACACACACACACACACACACACACACACACACACACACACACACACACACACACAGACACGCGCGCACTATTTGACTCATACAAGTACTGTAAACTATTCCAGCGTTACCGCTTTGCTTGTACAACCACAAGATGGCCGCACCACATGCCTCTAAATTTAGTAATTTGGCATCATTTGAGGAATGCCCTGTATGCATAACTGTAGCTTTGGAAGGATTAGGAAGCATAGCGCATTTAAGAATTTGAGGGAGATTCACAGGGTATGGACTGCAGCTGCAGTTAGTGCTTCAAGTACTTAAAGCCATTCCTGAACCAGAGATGATATAATAATAATAATAATAATAATAATAATAATAATAATAATAATAATAATAATAATAATAATAATAATAACAATAATAACAATAATAACAATAATAATAATAATAATACAACTGGACTGTTGTTCAGTGGACCTAAGCCTTCTTTTCAGATTAAGGTACATTTTACATTTCACTTGGAAACCAAGCTCCCAGATCCTTGAGGAACAGCACAGAGGCACAAAATTGAAGTTGTCTGTGGTCCAAGTGTGAATATTTCACAGTCGTTGATAATTTCGGCTGCCACGTCAACTGCTTGTGCTGTCCACTTTGTTTTATCACTGTACTGTACAGCATGTGGAAACAAACATTTTAATGGTCTTATATGACATTCCTATTAAAATAATTGTGGTTTGTATTAGCTTAGTAAGCCACAGTCATCATAATAAAGTTAAAACACTTCAAAAATAATACCACTAAATGAAACATGAATAAATGAGTTTTAGTTTTTGAATGGAATCGTTGAGATTAATTATTCTTTTATATTTCTTTTATTTTAGTTTGAGTTTAATTTTGAAGGGTTTCTCCATCTATAACATTATCCTGACAATTTGACTTTTAATCCTTAATTTTTGTCCTTGTCACACATCTGTCTCTCAAGCATCTGTGAGTCCTGCAGAAAATGTAGATTTTCACAAATTATCTTGAGCACACAGGTGATGGTGTGGATAAAATAAGATAACATACTGTACCAGTGAAGGAGAAGTAGAAATGAGGTAGCCCCTTCCATCACTGCTCCATTAGTTGGTGTCAATATGATCATCTGTGAGGATGAATGCTCCAGACAGATGCTTCAGGAACGGAGAGGGCTGTTGTGCCATGATGAAGGTCATCAATATCCAATCTGCACAACGTTTTCTGTCCACTTTTGTCTCTATACCTGTTTTTTTTTTTTTTTTGCCTTTTTGTCATTTTAGATCATGTCCTTTTCTTGAGCGTGCACACTTGTATACCTGTCTCTTCTTTCCATCATCCACACCTCAGCATAGCTGAGATGCATCTCAAATACAGTCTCGCCCTCGTGCTTCAGTCTTCTCTCCCCTGTGAAATATTTATCTCCCTCCGACTTTCCACTTCCTTTGCCCCTCGGGAGTCAAGAGAAACCACCTATAAATCTGACCCAGGGGCCTTGAGGTGGGTAAAAAAATGACAGGATGTTTTACTGCCATTCCTTTATACTGACCTTCACTTCTTCTTAGCCAACAAATCCACCCCCCCCCCCCGACACACACGGTTTCTCTCTGGTTTTTAGCTTCTTATATTCACAGCAGGGCTGTTGGAGAACGTGTGAGGCTCAAGGACTGACATGGGAAGCAAACTGTTAAACAAAATGTTGCTTCTCTTGTGTCAACATGCACAGTGTGAAGACACTTTGTCCATCTACCCACTGAATTACAGAACTCAGCTTGCACTCCTGCTCACACAAATACTGCGTCTCGCTAAAGTATTCAATTCAATTCAATTCAATTTTATTTATATAGCGCCAAATCATGAAACATGTCATCTCAAGGCACTTTACAAAGTCAAGTTCAATCATATTATACAGATTGGGTCAGATTATACAGATTGGTCAAAAATGTCCTATATAAGGAAACCAGTTGATTGCATCAAAGTCCCGACAAGCAGCATTCACTCCTGGGGAACCGTAGAGCCACAGGAAGAGTCATCTGCATTGTACATGGCTTTGCTGCAATCCCTCATACTGAGCAAGCATGAAGCGACAGTGGGAAGAAAAACCACCCATTAACGGGAAAAAAAACCTCCGGCAGAACCGGGCTCAGTATGAACGGTCATCTGCCTCGACCGACTGGGGTTACAGAAGACAGAACAGAGACACAACAAGAGAAACAAAAAGCACAGAAGCACACATTGATCTAGTAATCTGTTCTACATTAGATGGTAGTAGCGGGTGAGCCGTCTTCTCTGGATGATGTCACAGTTAACAGAACGCCAGACCAGGTGTACCTACTATGAAGAGAAAAGAGAGAGAACAGAAAGTTAAAGCAGAAATGACAACACATAATGCATAATTGAAGAACAGTAGAACTCAATATAGTGAGAAAATTAGATCCTGATATACTCCAGTAACCTAAGCCTATAGCAGTAAAACTATAAAGGTAGCTGAGAGTAACATGAGTCACTAGTTATAATTTTTGTCAAAAAGAAAAGTTTTAAGCCTAGTCTTAAAAGTAGACAGGGTGTCTGCCTCACGGACCAAAACTGGGAGTTGGTTCCACAGGAGAGGAGCCTGATAGCTAAAGGATCTGCCTCCCATTCTACTTTTAGAGACTCTAGGAACCACCAGCAGACCTGCAGTCTGAGAGCGAAGTGCTCTGTTAGGAACATACGGGGTAATCAGAGCTCTGATATATGATGGAGCTTGATTATGAAGGGCTTTATACGTTAGAAGAAGAATTTTAAATTCTATTCTTGATTTAACAGGAAGCCAATGAAGGGAAGCTAAAATTGGAGAAATATGATCCCTCTTGTTGATTTTCATCAGAACTCTTGCTGCAGCATTTTGGATCAGCTGAAGGCTTTGAACTGCATTTTGTGGAATTCCTGATAGTAAAGAATTACAATAGTCCAGCCTTGAAGTAACAAATGCATGGACCAGTTTTTCAGCATCACTCCTGGACAGAATGTTTCTAATTTTGGCGATATTCCGGAGGTGAAAAAAGGAAACTCTGGAAACCTGTTTAATATGGGATTTAAATGACATGTCTTGGTCAAAAATAACACCAAGATTTTTTACTTTATTACCAGAGGCCAGTTTAATGCCACCCAGATTAAGTGATTGGTTAAGAAGTTTATTTTTTGAGGACTCTGGCCCAAAGATTAAAACTTCGGTCTTGTCAGAATTTAGATGCAGGAAATTTAAAGTCATCCAGCTTTTGATGTCATCAAGACATGACTGCAGTCGAAGTAATTGATTGGATTCATCAGGATTTATGGATAAATATAGCTGAGTATCATCAGCATAACAGTGGAAATTAATCCCATGCTGTCTGATAATTTTGCCTATCGGAAGCATATATATAGTAAAGAGAATTGGTCCAAGGACTGAACCCTGTGGTACTCCACAGGTGACCCTAGAGTTTGAGGAAGATTTATTATTAACATGAACAAATTGGAATCTGTCTGACAGATAAGATTTAAACCAGCCTAATGCTTTCCCCTTAATCCCTACAGTATGTTCAAGTCTTTGTAGGAGAATATTGTGATCAACTGTATCAAACGCAGCACTGAGATCTAACAGGACAAGTATAGACACAAGTCCATTATCTGAGGCCATGAGAATATCATTAGTGACCTTCACCAGAGCTGTTTCAGTGCTATGATGAGCTCTGAAGCCTGACTGAAACTCCTCAAGTAGGTCATTACTTTGTAAATGTTCACAAAGTTGATTAGCAACTACTTTCTCAAGAATTTTAGATAAGAAAAGAAGATTAGATATAGGTCTGTAATTTACTAACTCATCTTGATCAAGAGAAGGTTTCTTAAGTAAAGGTTTAATAACAGCTACTTTCAAAACCTGTGGTACATATCCATTTACTAAGGATAGATTAATCATGTCTAAAATAGTGCCACTGATCAAAGGGAATATGTCCTTAAACAACTTGGTTGGGATTGGGTCTAACATACAGGTAGAAGGTTTAGATGAAGCTAAAATTTTAGATAGCTCAGAAAGCTCTACTGCTTTTAAACAGTTCAGACACTGCGCAGATTCTAAAGATTCCTCCAATGCTGCCTCACTTACTGAGGACGAGGTAATCATGTTTGGGAGGATGCCAATTATTTTATTTTTAATGGCATCAATTTTATTTATGAAGAATCCCATAAAATCATTACTACTGAGAGCTAAGGGAATGGATGGATCAACAGAGCTGTGGCTCTGGGTAAGTTTGGCAACTGTACTAAAGAGAAATCTAGGATTATTTTTATTCTCTTCAATTAATGATGAAAAATATGCTGCTCTAACTCTGCGGAGGGTCTTGTTATACAACAATAGTCTGTCCCTCCAGATTAAGTAGGATTCCTCTTGGTGTGTAGAGCGCCATTTTCTCTCCAATTTCCTAACATTGCGCTTCAAGGAACGCAGCTCTGAATTAAACCAAGGAGCCAGCTTCCTGTGAATAATCACCTTCTTTTTCAAGGGAGCTACATTGTCTAATGCAGAACGCAATGAGGAAGTCACATTGTTAGCAAAGGTATCGATTTGTGAATGGGAAGAAACAGCAATGCTGCCATCTACAGGGCATTTCTGCAATACTGAGGATATTAAGAAGGGGACAGACTCTTTAAGTTTTGATACAGCATTATCCGATAAAAATCTACTATAATGGAACCCTCTTTTGGGGGTGGAGAATTCAGTTAGATTAAACTCAAATGTTATTAAAAAATGATCAGACAGGACAGGGTTGTGAGGAAATACTGTTAATTCTTCACAATCAATGCCATATGTCAGCACAAGGTCTAAAGTATGGAGCCGAGAGTGCGTCGGTTCATGCACATTTTGAGCAAAACCAATTGAATCTAGGATAGTTTTAAAGGCTACACTAAGGTTATCACATTCAGTGTCAACATGGATGTTAAAATCACCCACTATAATAACCTTATCAGTATTTAACACCAAATCAGATAAGAAATCTGACAACTCATCCAAAAACTGAGTGTAAGGGCCTGGTGGACGATACAAAACAACAAACAGAAGAGGTTTTATTGCTTTGCAGTTTGGATGAGGGAAACTGAGGGTTAAATGTTCAAAAGAACTGTAATTATTAGTTGGCCTGGGACTAATTAATAAATCAGACTGAAAGATAGTTGCCACTCCTCCTCCTCTTCCCACAGATCTGGGAATGTGGAAATTTGAATAACTGGAGGGAGTTGACTCATTTATACTAACGTAGTCCTCTTGTAGCCAGGTTTCTGTGAGACAAAACAAATCAATCTGATTATCAGAAATTAATTCATTAACTAACAAAGTCTTTGGAGGGAGAGACCTTATATTTAATAGACCACATTTTATTATTTTATTTTTAGGTTCAAGGTGAACCATATTGATTTTTATTAGGTTTTTATGATTTGTTCCTTTTAGATCAGTTTTTGATCTGTTAAGTTTTGGCTGTGGGAAAGACACCGTCTCAATAGGATAATGGGTGGGTAACAGTACAGAAGCTGCAGAGAGGTGTGTTAAACTACGGCTCTGCTTCCTGGTCTGGACCCTGGGTTGTCAGCATTTAGGAGAACTAATAAATCCGGCCAGATTCCTAGAAAGAAGAGCTGCACCATCCAAAGTAGGATGGATGCCGTCTCTCCGGATCAGACCAGGTTTTCCCCAGAAAGTTCTCCAGTTATCAATGTAGCCCACGTCGTTTTCTGGACACCACCTAGACAACCAGCGGTTGAATGATGACATGCGGCTAAACATGTCATCACTGGTCAGATCAGGCAGGGGACCAGAGAAAATTACGGAGTCCGACATAGTTTTAGCAAACTCACAAACCGAAGCAACACCAACTTTGGTGACCTCTGATCGGCGTGACCGGGTGTCATTACCGCCAGCGTGAATAACAATTTTGCGGTATTTACGCTTATCCTTAGCCAGTAGTTTTAGGTAGGATTCTATGTCGCCTGTTCTGGCCCCTGGTAGGCATTTAACTATGGTCCCTGGTTTCTTTAGTGCCACATTTCTTATTATGGAGCTGCCAATAATTAAGGTCGGCTCCTCGGCGAGATTGTCGCTCAGAGGGGAAAATTTATTAGAAACGCAGATGGGTTGGTGGTGATCTGGGGTCTGTAATCTAGAGCTATGCTTCCTACGAACCGTCACCCAGCCAGCCTGGTTACCAGGCTGCTCGGGTGCTACTGCTTTAGGTTCGCTACGTGAAGTTACTCTATGCGGCTCCGCGCTAGCAAAAGAGCGGCTATCAGCTGGTTTTTCAACAGCACGGAGCCGGGTCTCCAATTCTGACACCCTCGCCTCCAAAGCTACAAAAACACTACATTTATTACATGTACCATCATCACTAAAGGAGGCAGAGGAATAACTGAACATCTGACACAGAGAGCAGCAGATAGGAGACTTAGTCAGACACGGAGAAGCCATTATGAGGCTAAGGCTTGGCTAGCGCTAGGCTAACGCTAGGCTAAAGCTAGGCTAACGCCCTATTATCACGCCAAAGAACAAACCGTGTGAAACACGAGGAGTTCCCAAACGTGATGAGCAGCCACAGACAATGTTTTAAAAGTGCTTATGTTTGGAAACAGATGTTACAGCAAAGAGGTTTAAAGATAAAAAGCGAGAGAGCCTGGAGCAAAGCTCCGTCGTTCACACAGCAACAACAGGAAGTGACAGAATACGCCTTACCGCAAACAGGAAGAACAGTAGTTTAGAACAGTAGTTCTAAGGTTTGGATGTTTCACATCCGTTAGACAGCTTTTGTGTTTTGTGACATTACAACACCAAACGTTTTTCATTTTAATGAAACTTTATTCAATCGACACAAAGTGGGCAATATTTGTAAAGTGAAACAACCGAATGAAAATGTTAACATTTTAATTTACCCCCCCTTTACAGTGGTACCCCTAAATAAAATCCATGTTTTGCTTATAAAACAATGTCAAAAGCAGGGTTAGATTATAAAACTATATCCCAGCTTGAAATTACTAAACTACCGAGACGGTATTAGCTAAAACGAAAGAAAAAAAAAATTTCCTTCCACTACAAAATAATTCCCTCCATTTTGTTGGTATATCGCACAAACTCTCAATACAGTACATTGGGTGTTGAAGGGGAATGTATATTTTTGCAAGGCATTGTGCATGTAAACGAAGTTGGAGTCATTGCGCAATAAATACTTCAACATGATGTGTGAGTGATTATGAGTTATGAGTAATTCAATTGTACATAAAAGTCCCATTTAGGTGTTACTATAGCAATAATATTATTATTATTATTATTATTATTATTATTATTATTATTATTATTATTATTATTATTATTATTATTATTATTATTATTATTAATAGTAGATGTCAAGTGTTTTACTTCTTTGCTGTGCTATTTCCCCACTTGAAGGGTTGTACCAAGATGAACTTTAAACTGGGTTCCACTCAATCACCAGACTGTTGTTCCATCTTTGCCTATTATTTTTCTTCTTGTGGTATTTACAGTTAATCATTAATTATTAGCAGGTGAAAAACCTTAAAAGACAAAACCAAACAAAACAAACATTTACTATATTGCACATTGTTTGTAAGAGTCAGTTCTGAGAAATTTATCATTAAATACATTTATGAAAATAGACTATGGTTTTACCTTTAAGTTAGGACAAACTACTTTTTAATTATTTATCACACTATCAAAATATTAAAGCATTTTAACCATGCTACAAACACAAATATTTTGCCCACGTCTCAATGCCTCGTCAGCGCAGCGCATACCTTGCATTCACAACAAAGGATTAAACGCGAGCTTACCGGCTGTCTGTTCAGTTCTTTACTTTCTTGATACAAACTTCGCACAGCTCGTTGAACAGCCCGAGTAGAACGGCATACTTTGTATTTTGCGCTGCAGTCCTTCTGCTCAAACCAGGAAGTTCGTCTCACCTTATCGTGATTGATTTCACAGGGTAAGCTGCGTGCTCACGCTCAAACAGCTGACGTAAAGGGGGCGTTCGCCGCAACAGTAGTAGTAGGAGTAGTATTAGTATTACTATTATTAATATTATTATTGCAACGGAGCATGGTGAAATCAATTACGGAACTGTATCAAGGGTTTCAGTGAGAAAGGGGTGAAAAATTACTTTACAGCCTGGTTACTCCAGACTAAACAAAGTTGGTATTGGTTATAAGCCATTTAAATTAGTTTGATTTCGATTAATCCATCAAATCCAGCTATTCTAATTAAACTGATTCAATCAGACATTCTTGACTACCCTAGTCTTTCTGGCTTTGCCAATTTGCTAGCATCGTTTCTTGAACAAAAACAAACATGTAAACCATGGGTACCATCTATTGAAGAGTGTCACTTGAACCCACTGCTGGCAGCAAATTGTTCTCCTCTTTAAAATGTAGCCCAGCCTGCAGAGCAGTAGATAATCATGAGCTGCTCATGTCAATTGACTTTTCTCTCCACATACAATCAATCAAAAGGAAGGCATTACTAATGTGTTAATCTGTTTGTGTCTGACTAGTCAAATCTTTGACATCATCTCTCTCTCTCTCTCATCTTTATGTGGGGAGATATAAGCAGAACTTCCAAGCTACTTATCATGTCCATGTGTTTTTCAATAAATCCACCCTTTCCATTATGAAAGGTGTGCGCTTCTTGTTTACAAATTCATATAAGAGAAATCTGCTGCTATCTCCAATCTATTACTACTATCTCCAATCTATTACTACTATCTCCAATCTATTACTACTATCTCATCACTGAGAGATGTTCGCTGCCATTTATGCACCCCCACAGACAGAAACGACAGGAGGGGATTCATCTTAACGTGTGATGTCTCTTTACTTGCAGCAGAATGAAGCTGTTTGTCTGTGACTGAAGGTTAAGCTTGGATCCCTCGCTCTTGTCAAACTAAACCGCCCACTGCTTTTTTTTCTCCAGCACCCCGTCAAAGTAAAAGCTTTTGTTGTTTTTGAAGGGACCCACTCCAGGAAAGCTGCTTTTAGTTGTCTAGTTTATTTATCCAGAAATGCAAATAGTTGGCTAGATTTCAAACAGTTGCCATTTGATTCAGGGCAACTCTCCCTTTTTGTTTTAAGGAGGAAATATATTATTGTAGTATATTTTTGGATATGCTTCCCATCACTGAACGACATGAAGGTTGCAACTTTTTGCATTCTCTCATAAATTCATATTTTACCTAAAGAGTGCGATCATCTTTTCCTTTATGGCGATTACTTCAACCAACAATTGGCCTTAACTGGCTTTTGATTTACTCAGAGTGCAATAACTTGAAAAAAAAATAAAATTAATTTCATGTGTAATTTCTTTACAATTTATAAAAAAAAAAAAAAACAATTACCTATATCCTGGCAGAAAAGGTCGGCATATTCAGAAAATTCCTCTTTCATTTGAGTGCAGGTTAAATTTACAATCAACAATACATTATAGTTTTTATAGTATAAAAAAATCTAAATTTGCAAGGTAGTTAAAAACATGCTTGGGTTCTAATTTCTTTGTTTTTAAAGCACTCCAATGACAACAAATTCATATTCATTGACCCCATAAACTGTTACTGGGAGTTGTATACACAAACAGTTACCACTAAGCGGTTCCATATATAGCAAATAGTGTGTAAGCACCATATAGCATAAACGTTTGTGTCAGTGCAGGTTAATTAGCCTCTGAAGGCAAGCAGGGTTTTTACTGCCAGCCTCCAGCCTTGCACTCAGCACACCATCTCCTCTGAGAAGTGCTATATCAGCTGCGGGGGAGGACTACTAGTTTCCACAAGACTAAACTGAAGATGGATGGGACCGCTTGAGAGGAAGGTAAACCAGAATCGGTGCCCATTCACGTAGATAAGTGAAAAGTTCATAAGTGAAACGTTACCCTAGTATGAAACTGTGAGAATATCTCATTTGGTCTTTTGCAGAAATCAATTAACAGCTGATGGTTTGCAACAAAGCTGGTTAATCTGTTGAACAAATAAATACATCTTTTGCAAGGTTTAACTATTGTATTGATGTTATTTCAGTGACATTTCTGAAATAATACTGCACTTTAAATATAACTATATTATATGCCATACTATAAATCCATTTGCTTGATCAATCAATTAAGGTAAGAGCTAAACCACACCAGCCTTGAATGAAAATAAAAAAATCAACTGCAAGCAATTAATTCAAAACCCAAAATTAACGCCCCACCAGCAAATTTAAATTTAAAATTATTTACCAACATTTTTTTTAGGATTTGTCTGATTTCTGGGTTTTTTTCAGCAACTTCTAAAACATAATAAAACAATGTACAAGGAGCATCAACAATGAAAAAAAAAAAAAAAAATCTACATTTATTTACAAAGAGTGATACTATTTTCACAAATCAATTAAAAACTTATTGTTGGCGCCATTTAAAACTTAGCAACCATGTTTCTTATCCCTTCACCTTAATCTTTAGCAGATTCTCTATCAGATTCAAGTTGTGACTTTGGCTGAGCCCCTCCTTAATCTAAATACTACTTTCAAATTGCAGAAACATTTTGGTAAATTTAACAGATTACTTTACACCTTGAAATTGACAGGGGAATTGATCATTTTGGGCTTAACCGTAATTGCTTCACTTTACAATCAAACGGTATAATAGTGTGCAAATTCGTTCTGTTTTTTTTATCGTCATTCAATTACTCTAAAGCGTGTGTAAACTAACCTTTATTTGGCTCTATGTATTCAGAACTAGAATGAACAAATGAGGCTAAGCTTTTCAGACATTGTCAGGTTGGTTGATTACACGTTTTAACTTTTATCTCCGCTATCTTGCTGCACAGGGTTTCTACCTTATTTCTCAATGTCTTATGTAACCATCTGTTTCTTTCTTTAGAAAAGCTGCATTCTTGTAAAAAAAAAAAAAAAAAGAGGGAGTGGAGAAACACAAGATGTTTTAGCGCGATCTAATTAACACCTATATCATCATATGACTGGAAGTAAGACAGAGAAGGCATACAGTGAGGGTAAAAGATCAGCCACCGGGGAAGGTGTGAGCAAGCTATGCTGATTTGGAAATCGGGGCTTTAATTATAGATGAATACATTATCAGATCAAGGCAAGGATTTGTTCGGCCTGTGTGTTGTTTGGAGATTGGCTGATGCCGAGATGTCGCTACACACAGAGCTTTTGTAAACATCTCTATATGAAATTCCTCACCAGTCAGAATCCAGTTTAAGAACCTTAGGGTACCACAAACAGCCAGTTGCTCTTAGATGTTCCAGGGTCCAATCAGAAAGGTAGAGGTGGTCGAGCATTCTCTGTTGCAGGCCCAAAACCATTTAATAATCTACCAGATCCATCTAAGAGCTGCTCATAATCTCAAGACTTTTAAGGTGCTTTTAAAAATCCACCTCTACTTGCTTGCTTTTGAATTAAACAGAGCTTACTATTATAGCTATTTCTATCTCTATTTTTGTATACATTTGAGTTATTTTCAAAGTAATGAGTTATTGTATTCATGCCTTATGTGTAGTTTTTCCTTTTTAAATACTATCAGTTATTATTTTCTTGCTGTACACTTTGGTGACAACTTGCTTTTTGTGAAGTTCTATCTAAATAATGTTGACATTGACAACTTTCATTCAATCAGCATGCTTAGTAAGCCTACCATACTGCATTTACTGACTCCCAATTTTATAGTGGGCTTCTCAGCTACCTTTCAAGCTCCCTTTTAATAAAATAGAGGCTGGTTGACCAGCCTGTCCCATCATATTGGCACAAGGGCACGCTCACAAACACCTACTGGTGCTTGGAACCGGCTACTTACATGCTCATCAATTTTTATTTTTATACATTTCGTATTGATTAATACTGTATATACTTCAATGATGGTATCAAGGTATTACAGTATTGTACCTGTAGTTGTATTGGTTGTGCTGTTCTTTTTACATCTTTCTTTGCAGGTAATGAAGCAGACTGATGAAGTTTTGTCAATCTCTCTTTTGTCTCCTGTTTCTTTCACCTTTTCTCCCTTTCTTTTTTTTCTTCTCATGTCTCTCTCCTCTTTTACTTTTTCATTATAGTGTCCACATAACATGAATTATTCCCTACATAATAAAACAATTTAATCTGTTGGGCTCTTTCTGGGATTAAGACAACAATTCTTATTGCCACATTGCCAGACAGGACACACAAAAAAATAAAAAATAAAAATAGAGGCTGTACAGACTGTTAGTCATTGTTCTGATGTGATGAAGTAATTTCTTCTACTATATTTTCCTTTACACAGAGTGAGATTACTGTGCAGTTCAGTCACTAGCTTGAAAACCTTTCTCCAGAACTTTTTTACACACAGTAAATGTGAGTTAAGACCCGATGGGCAAATACAAATTAACATTCTGCAGTTTGGGTCATTAGGATGTAATAACACTGTCCAGGCAGATGCAAACTGGACAATTTATGATGATTTTAATATCTTTAATGAGATATTTTGACATTACCATTTTTTTGTGTATCTGAATATGTAAATGAATAAATAAATCAATAATAATAATACCAATTATAGTACCACAATTTAACAGTAAATATTTTGCATGTTCAAATTTGAAAACAAATCACATGTTCACCTTTGAAAACAAATAGGGAGATACCAAAACCTTTTTTCTCTGTAATGCCACATTGAGCTAAATTACCACAAGTTCTTCTCATTTTCCTCCTAAATGCCAGCAGCAATTTAACACTTTCAATTGGTAAGCTAATGAAAATTGCCCAAGCACGCCCACCCACATACTGTAAAAACAGCCTGAGTAAAGTCAATATGTGCTCCACACAGGGAAATTCAAGAACGCTTTAAATTTCAACAGACAGGACAAACTAACAGAGCCAATTGCCTCAACTCTGTGGAATTACACTGTGGGGAGTGGGAAGTGAAAGTGCTAATTAAACCCGTAAATTCTCTCTGGGCCTCCCCTGTCTGCTGCTGCACCTGTGCCACTTCACAGCGTTCAACCCCACAGTCCGTAACCTTTAAGCGGCTAGAAAAACCCAATAGAATCCAGACTGTAAGGTCATTTCTGTCTTCGAACCGCGTTTCAAATCTTTCTAATGGGCCATTGATATTAATTTCACACCAGATGTTGGTAACAACCAAATTAACCCAAGTATACAAAGAAATCAGACCAAATAAGAGTCCTAACATTAAGTTATGTGTATATAAGTGTGGCACAGGGAGTTAGTATTGAACAGATTAAGTGAAATGTGTTAAGCACATAATAAATTTTCCATTTTCTGGAATGACATGGACAAGATGGAAACATCTTGATTAGATTAGATTAAGTTGAATCTAATCTAATCTAATCTAATCAAGATGTTTCCTTTATGGAGAAAATAGATGTACACATTGTTCATTTTCAGCCATCTTTCCTCTCCTTCCAATATCTATGGTTCTTCTATGCTCTCTGGTGTTTAGCTCCTTCTATAACTTTCTATTTGCATTACAGTTAGGTGTTTAACTTGGGTATTTGTGTCTCTGAAACCAGGTGAAAGTTTGAGATCCTAAATTAACCTTTGTTTCATATTAAGATTCGTAGAAATAATCTATCTGATCAGTTTTCAATTTATCCTTCACTTGTGTGAAATCTGCCAGTACCATAAGTTAATCACACAATGTTCTTATCTCCAAACATTGGTGGTATTTTTGGGGTGACGTAAAGTCCCGTTCTTCCTTCTCCAAATACGGTTTGCTCATTGAAATCCGTCCATTTTCTAACACTGTTGCTAGGAGCTGGGGCCCGTCTCTTGGAACGGTCAAATGTGAGCCACCAGAATGGATTAAGACTCCTTCATTGGTGTCGAAACATTTTCAGAAAAATACTGAGTGAAAGTCTGGTAGCCTCCGACTTAATTATTATTATTTTTTGTGCTGTTATGGTGGTTATTTCCCACTTCTGGACTATGGCATCCTTAGCCAATGCCATCAGAATGTTTTGCAACGACAAGGTTGTTATATGGTCTTGATAGAGCTCTTCGTTTTAGAACATCATAAGATCATTCTTGCACAGGTCCTTGGCAGTGAGAAAGCTTTTTATTAAGAATCAATTAGTTGATGTTAACTTGCATAGACAGGCGGGAGGATTACGTTTTTAAATTTGGACAGATTCTGGCTGGTTTCTTTGCTATACCCCACTTCTACTCTTTATCTTCACATTTTCAAAAAGTATTCCCTGGGTGAATCATCTTTATTACACGTGCCTTAATTAATGAACTTCTGTTCTAATTTATTTGTATCCATGTGTTTCTCGGGCTGCTGCTGACATCGGGTGTGAATCTATTGCAGTAGAACCCATTAGAAATATATATATTTTGTCAGGCAGTCCACAAATAATGTGCCTTGACTTTATGATCTACGCTCGTCTATGCATAACGATATGCATTACGTTTATGTAGAAGTTGTTCTGAGAGAGTGGAAAAAATATTACCAGGGAAACACTCAGACCAAATGAAACCATGGTGCCCAGGGAAGCACCAGCAGGCAGTTAAATGATGAGATGGCTGCAAGGCTGTGGCACTTTACAACCAGCCCACACTGACAGCAAGAACAACCCTTTAAAACAGCCTTTTAAAACAGCACACTTTCATTCAGCCACTTCTCTCTGCGCGCTGTCGTCACTGACCGAGGTCATCTCGGGTAAAAAAAACAGGGAGAAATCGCTGCACCTTAGCGCTTGGAGCATTTTGCAGCAATGGTTTGTTGTGTCTGTGTCCCCAAGGATAAAAAGGAAACAACAACAGCAAACTGTCTCAGTGTTTTTAGCAAAACAAGTCGAGCCAAGGTTGCTTCTGGTCTAATTAGGCTCCTAATTAGCGTTGATTAGATGAAGGAAAGCCTTGGCATTAAACACATCATGGCCCCTCTTTTTGGCCACATCAGGGATGGTCTGTTTTTTTTTTTTTTTTGGGGTGGGGGTATCCGCAGAACACAAGGCTGGAGGAAATAACAATCATTTTCATGACTGTTCAGCTCATTACGCCCGCTGCCAGCACACCGCCACATCAAAACCCCTCTAATAATTTTGTTTGTTTAAAGCAATGATGGCACTTTTTTTTTTTTTTTTTGGAGTCTTCCTGCGCTGCTATGGCTTCTGTGAAAGCCCAGATACTGTATTGCTAATTTACCGATTTGGATATTCTTAGGCTCACAGTGCGCGGGGCCGTTATGTCTGCAAAACAATAAGAATGAAGACAACATGAATTTTAAAGCAGCTTATTTGTGCTGTTTACCACAAAAAGGCACGGTATAGGGGAAGGCAAATAGGAGTTTAAATTAAAGACAGACAATGATTGATTGTCACAGACATGTGTTTTTTTTTTTTTTACACATCTTTGTTTGATTCTCACTTGTCTTCTCAGTTTCACCACCTCCATCCGAGAGACATGACAGTGATAAATTGATACAATATCTCATTCTTTTCCTGTATTTGATTCCTGCCTCGGCATCATTTTATCTTTTCATGCTACCGCATGTGGCTGATGGTCATATTATGCACGGTGGCTAGTTTTTTATTATGTCGCACATGGGCACCGCACTGCAAGGACATCAAGAGGAGGAAAAAAAAAGCTAGTTTGTAGTTGCCTGTTCTTTGTTCACTCTACCTCTGATGTTGACAGAGAGCAAAAGAGAGAGAGAGAGAGAGAGAGAGGCTGAATCATGAATAACGGTTGATATTTTCACACGGTGGGCGGAGAGACTCGTGCTTGTCCCCACACACATGCTCGGTCATTCACATATGTGTCGCCTCTATTAATCTCCTGTTGTCTCTTTTTTTTTTTTTCTTTTTTTTTTTGGTCTTTGTTTAGAATCACAGTGCACACTGTGTGGTGAACCAGAAGGTGAGTGGGCCTCGCCATTCCCCCAAAAGCTATACTGTCACCATCATCAGCCGGCTTGTCGTTTGCAGCTAGGGGAGAGTGGGAAGCAGAGCGAGGGCGACAATTTTCTGCAGTTCTTCAGTCGTCATCTCCGACTACATCCTACTGGTTTTGAGTATCACAAAAAGGGCATGTGGTGGATGGCATAGACGTACAACCTGTGGTCTTAGAATCTTGTAATCCACCCCCCCCCCCCACCCATGAACATTTTTCACATTTTGTCACATTAAAACGACAAACTTTTATAGGTTTGCCTTTGATTTAATATAGATATTCCTGAGGATTTTAGATAAACACAAAAAAGTGCATGACTATGAAGCAGAAGGGAAATGATACATGGTACAGATGAAAATCTGAAAAGCATGCCTGTGCATTCCATTTAATATCCCTAAATACAATCTAGTCGAACACATTTTCCCTTTACAAGAATCCACCTCTGTGTAATACAATCTCACTGCAAATAAAGCTTTTCTATGAAGGCCTGAGAAGTGTAAACAACCAGTAAACAAAACACATCATGAAGACCAAGGAATAAAAACAAACACATTGGGGAGATGTTATGAGCAGAATTAGATTATGAAACTCTATCCCATGCTTTTAACAGCTGACTGAGCACAGTTCAGTCCAACCTCTAAAAATAGAAAGGTGTTCCAAAAATACAACCTAACTAGCCATGGCCATTCACCTTACCTGACAAGGGACACAATCAGCGTATTCATTTAAAAAAGAGGCACATGGTAACTCTGGAGGAGCTGTAGAGGTCCACAGCTCAGCTGAAGTGGTCTGTTGACATGACAACAATTGCTTATGCTCTACAACTATCGCACCTTTAGGAAAACTTACAAAGTGTTGTTTGCAGTTCACTGTAGCCAGGACACGGTGCTGGTTAGACAGGATTGAAATTATTTTTTTTATTTTTTAGCCAACGTGCAAAATATTTGATAATCACCCTGAAAAGTACGACATGGTGCTGTCTGCATTGTTCTGTGAGGATGTTTTTCTTCAGTCGGGACACAAAAGGTAGACACAGTTGAAGGGAAGATGACTGGAGCTAAATGAAGGGCAATTCTAGAGGAAAACATGTTAGAGACTAAAAAAGGCTCGAGAGTGGGGTGTCAATTCACTTTACAGCAGGACAACAACCATTAACACACATTTAGAGCTGCGATGGAGGGTTTTAGATCAAAGCATGTCAAGGGGATAAAATGGCCTATCCAGTACAAGTCCAGAACAAGAATCAAATACAGAAAGTGTGGCAAGACTGGAAAATATTTCTCCATCCAGTCTTACTGAGCTTGCTCAATTTTACAAAGAACAAGAAAAAACGTCTGTCTCCCGATGTGCAATGGTGCTTTTTGATTTATTTTAATAATCATAAGTTGTTTTTCTTCCACCTGGGTATTGTGCAATCCAGTCTGTCTATCCCATAGGATCCCAAAACATACATTGAATCTGTATGCATCTGTATGTATTCTCAGAGTCTGCATGAAGGCTGAAGAACACATCTTCAGGGTTGTCACAAACCACGAGTGCTTCAGTTTTATGGTTCAATGTTTCTGTTCGTGTACGCGTCCTCATAATGTGTTCGAAAGCCTGAAAGCTGCAAAGCTCTCGAGTTTGCCACTAGATTAAGTGCTCTTCTCATGCGCTTGACACATTCTCATTCTTCATATCCTGAGTGCCTAGCATTCCCATAGGTTTTGTTCTGTTTTATTCCAAAGCATTTTTTCTTTGCATGTGTTTCATTTTAAAGAGCCGATTTTTTTTTTTCCTGAATGCGCTTGATGTTTTTCACAAAAACGCGACCAGAAATCACCTGTGAATGCAGCAGGTGAAAGCAAATAAACAGAGCACTTAATGTGTTCCCTGGTAGTCTCTGTTGCAAATGTGATATGTCCCTGTGGACTTGACCTTACCCAGGAATCAGCAATATGCCTCCATACCCAATAAACATTATCCTGGATCCTAACAATCAATGAGGCTCTCTGTGCTTTGCTTGATTGGATTAAGACGTAACCAAATCGAGCATGATAACTGTGGTTTTGTGACCTTCTCACGCATACATGCAGAGAGAGGAAGGTTAGCCAGAGAGAAGTGCAGGCAGTACGTGCATGGATGGATGACTTTACTGGGAAATTTTGTAATAAGGTCGTGAGCGTTCCTTCATCTTTGTATGTGTTGTTTCAGAGAAGGGTTTTTATTTTCTAAAATTTCAGTCACCAAAACTGCTTATAATAATCTTCAATCTATGTCTTCTTTGGTAGGGAATTGTAAATTGAGAATGCTTGCAACAAAGAGAATGCCATGAAGGTTTTGGTACTTTGCTAAATAGTTGGATATGTGAGGTTTTTAGATTTCTGAGTGACAAGACACCAGAAAGGTAAAATGTCACAAAGCCCATTCCACGCGAAGATAAACACCGAAAAGTTTCATAAAAGATTAAGAAAACAATGTGTGTCCACATAAGATGCAGCAACACCGGAAACGTTGTAGTCGGTATGCCAGGCCCATTGGTGGCGCTGTGACACTACCACAGAAACAGAAAAAAAAAAAAAAAAAAAACTGGGCATGTGTAGACAAGCTGGGTCTTTTCCAAAACTTTCTCTAAATTGTCCTTCTCAGTCTTCTCCGGGATGGATCCAAAAGCTTGTGGTTCATGTGGTTCTCTGTATGAAGTGAGATCTCATGGTTGTCGAAGAGGAGCGGGTGCCTTATCTCTGTGTGGATGAGGCCTAAGACTAAATTTGAGAAAAAGCTGTATATATCTTAAGATTAACATTGGTGTACCACCGGAAAGTGTGCTCAAGTCAAGATCAAAAATGAGAAGAAAATCTGGTAAAAACAAAATATGGAGTATGAACTCCACAGTTCATATGGCCCATTGAGTTACAGAGAAAAGAATGGTCTCATTTTAATCCCTTGGGGGGGGGGGGGTCAACCCCAGAACATGGATGTATACATCAGGAGGGACACAAAATATGTCCTTCACATTGAACGACAGGACATCTTGAATACTGATCAACACATATTGCTTGGATCGAGTGTCAGCTTTGTCGATTTCCATTTAATGGCTGGTTGCTTCTCAGCATGTGGCCTCAATATTTCCAGGCATGTAGACAGCTGTCAGCACAGCTTATGGTGCAAGATACAGCATGTCGGTCCGTCCGCCTGTCCATCCGCCCCTCCGTCCATCAATCCGATTTAACTGGCATATTTCTTCTGACTGGAACTGATGTGTTTTAGAAGGACCTACCCAGAGTCTTAATATGGACCCAATAGAGAATCTGTGGAGGGATTTGAAGATTAGAGTGACTACAAGGGGTCCTCAAAATTTTGGAAAATTTTTAAACCCTGCGGAAACATGCATAATGCAATTCAGGAACTTTAGGAATTAATGCAATTTTAGGAGGTAATGATTTCTAAATGATAGTTTGAGTGAATGAATGATTTTATGCAGTGAAGATTATTCAATCGATTGAGGGTACTATAAATATTTTTGGACATTTTCTTTGCAGTCTCCTTAACAAAGTCTATATATATATATATATATATATATATATATATATATATATGTGTATAATTATTTATTTATTTATTTATTCATTTTAAACCAATCAATCAATCAAACATAGAGTGCTTTACACACCCAATGTGACCAAAGTGCTGTACAGTTCCATAAAATAACATACATATACAGTAAAAACATTAAATAAGCAGTGAAATACAATATTGACAGTACAACTTAATAAAAACAGCAAAGATTAGAAGGAAACAAAAACAAAGTCGTGGTATTAATAAAACCAGCCTGATAATCCTGCTCAACTGTCGTTAGAAGCCAAGTTTAAAAGATGAGTTTTTGAATGCGATTTAAAATCATTCAAGGTGTTTACCATGCTCACAGTGAGGGGAACAGGCAAAGCTCTGTCTTTTCGCAGGTTGCCGGACCTCAGAGTTCCACTGGGAACGTACTTGTGCAAGAGCTCTGAAATGTAAGGAGGTGCCTGGCTGTTTAAACATTTAAAAACCAAAAGTAAAATCTTAGAAACAATGATAGTGCCTTATACATTGTTTCATAATCTTTTGAGAGATCCCTGCCTCATTTCTTTTTATCAGAAACAAACGTCTTAGTTGAACAAAATTAATACTAAATCTAAATTTGCCAGGGGTGAAAATTATTTTACGATACTCTAGCTATTTCGCTGATATTCCAAAATAACTCAAATATAATACCCATAGCAGGTATAGATTTAGTTTGATCGACAGAAACATTCAAAACTGTATCCCACAAACATGGACCTCCCAAGCACAAGAAAACTCTAGAAAATAGTAACTAATTTCGGCAACGGATTTCTCTGAGTACTCTTTCGCAAAGGTTTTCTTACCAAGCAACGCACGGTTTGCATGATAGTTTTATGTGCTGCAGGCACAGTGCTCAGTGAACATACAGAATCACTCTCTGCGTTCAGGTCATTTATTCTGCAGTAACTCTCCATGCAAGAAGACCAAAGGCATTGTTCATTACCAGTTACAGCTTTTCCTTGTGTTGTTCGGGAAAATAGACCATGCCTCAAACGTGCTTTGAAATATTGGAAAAAATTATTCAAAGTAATGGCGAGTAAAAGGCATTCACTGTAAGTTTTGTTTCGTAAAAACATATTAAAACAAATACCTCTGAGCTATTCCAGAGCAATAGTAAGGAGAATACTTTCCTCAATAGACACTTTAAACCCCAAATCTGAAACACTCACCTCAGCTTAAATCACCGAAGACAAAACGTAAGAGATTCAGTCAAGGTCACACAAATGGTGTCAGTCTCTGTTCACGTTACTCGTATTGTGGCGAAGAAAGAAACTGTTTTTTAAGACAAAATTAGACGTCCATCCTTCAGCTGACGCAACACTGAAGCATGACAGATCCTTTATTGGCATCAAATGAGGCAGGGAGCATTTCATCTTTAACCAGACCTTCACAAAGGCCTTGAACTTCACTGAGAGGAGAAGAAAAAGAAGATTACAAAAAGGAAAAGGGCAGAGGGAGGTAATGAATTTGGAAGGCAATGGGGAACAAAGGCAAGAGGAAATAGTGAACTGGGAGTGAACTTGTTTGATTTGTTTTTC
The DNA here is from genome assembly GCF_011125445.2 of Fundulus heteroclitus. NCBI lineage: Eukaryota > Metazoa > Chordata > Actinopteri > Cyprinodontiformes > Fundulidae > Fundulus > Fundulus heteroclitus. The sequence goes on along the minus strand of NC_046379.1, from coordinate 13,764,925 downwards.
TTGTACTTTTATTAATTGAACTTTAATGGGATTTATTGTTGGTTTCTGAATTACTTTAACTGGCAGGGTCGTTCACTGCAGAGGAGATAAAATACAAGCTAAACAAAGCTATTTTAACACCAGACATTAGGGTGCCTTCTAAGTACATTTAAGTTGCCTCTCACGGCTTTAAACTAATTGCTATATTAACACTAATCCATAAATCACATTTCACAGAAGATGATTCTTTTTTTTTTTTGCATGAGCTACGGTCCATGGCTGTAATCATCATGAGGTCAAAAACATCTTGAATTGTAAGATTATTGTTTTACTTACTGAGTGTCTCAGCTTTACTAGTTTTAGTTTTAAATCAGTTATTTGCCTTTTGTTTTTGAATACTTCCAACGCAAGACACTCCTTCCCAAACTTGTGTTTTCTCAAAATATCTAATTGCTCTCTTTTGTTAATGTCCAGATGTTTCCCATTATGGCATGGCATCTCTGGTCATTTCCCCATACCAGCAAGCTGCATCTTGGACTCATAGGTAATATAATTAGGCCCTAATGCACATCCCCCCTAGGCTTGGAAACCTTGTCTTTTATTACATTTTGGGCCACATGGATTTTTAGTTTTCATTTTATGTTGGCTAGATAAATAGGATGCACCATGTGCTAGATTGCTGGCCAAGGTCAGTGTTCAATGTAAAACAAAAAGCAATGCGGTGTGAGCAGAGTACCGATGCCTCCATAATAATGCTCTCTTGGTTATCCAAGGGAGAAACATTTGAACTTTTTGCCTTACAAGTGTTGTTTTCAATTTATAAATATTTACTACAAAAAACGTTTATTTGTATTTTTTGTATTTCTCTTACTATATTTATATTTAAAACATCGGCATTACCAAGTGGGCCTAAATCAAATGCATTGTTTGTATGGATAAACTTGCCGTATATAGATTTCATAAGCATTGCCCTATTGCTACTGTTTATACTTTGAAACCTTTTTGGGAGAAATCTGTAAAATCAGAATCAGAATTAAGGTAATTGACCAAGCATTTTTGCATACAAGGAATTTGACTTGGGGAGAAGATGCATTCTTATTGCCTAAGGCTAACCAAGTTAAGCAAGAAACCGTAGAATTCAGAATTGTAAACACATAGTAAACATAGTTAGCCAACATATTTTGATTTCTTGTTTTATAAAACAGTTATCATTAATTTTCTGATCAAGATTCTTTTATACCATATACCGGTCTTTGTCATTTTACAATGAGTGATACTATGTCCAGGACAAATTCCTCTTTTAGCTTGATAGAATTACTGCTATGTGTTTGCTTTGAAGTGCAGAAAAATAACCCACTGCAGTTAATCAGAACCACACTTAAGTCCAGCCCTTATCCTTCTTCCTTCATTTTCTTTTTCTATCAGAGTGGCTAGATATTTTTTCCCTCTTGGACATATTTTTAATGCAATTGGTGTTCATGGACAGAATCCTACGAAGTGTAGACTGATTAGCGCCTCACTGATGGTCATGGGACATGGATAATATAATCTCAAATACCATTGAGTGAACTGAGCTTCCTCCGCAGGATGGGAAGAATTAACCTTAAAGTTGGCGTCTGGAGCTTTGTCATCCAGGAACAGCTTAGGGTAGAGCTATTGCTCATCCACGTGTGTCAGATGGTCCTGGCATCTCATCAGGTTGTTGGCTGGCCGTGTCCCTTTGAAGCCACTGGGAAAGGACTTGAGGGCAAACCCTGAGCTCGCTGGCAAAAGAGCATACATCCCTTCTGGTCTGGGAATACCAGAGAGCTGGAAAATGTTGCAAGGGAAAGGAATCTGGGTCTCTCTCCTGGACCTACAGCACCCTTATGGCTCAACCTCGCTGGATGGATGGGTGGTTGGATTTCGATCTTTGAAACACAATATTGGGTCAGAGTCTTGTGTTTAGAAAGTGTTTTGGAAAAAATTCTGATCATTTAAGTGCTCAGTGCTAAAAGAAAATTAGGTGTTTAAGTCATGAGTCACAAGGTATATTGAAAGTGCATGGCTCCACTTACTAAATCTAACGACTTCTGGCATACAGCTTGTCTCGTCTCCCGCATTGGATTATGGAGGGCAGCTCTCCGGGCCTTTTTCTGCAAATCTGACTTTTCTTCATACTCTGTTCACAGGAACTAAAGCACCATAGAGGCAGCATTTCAAAAATATTTTTGCAGTGCTGTTCTCAGCCCTGGGAGGCCAACACATTGTTTTAGCAGCTTAGTGTTTGTGGTGATGGCAAAGCAGCAGCTTTCTGTCACTAAAAGAGAGCGAGCAGAGAGAATATGACAACTAAAAATTGCCTGCAGCTAACCAGGGCAGGAGGGGGGTTTAGAAATCATGCCTCTTAAAAGTCCAAGCTGTTATTTCTCACTGCACCAGCCGGAAGGCAAAATGCATAGGGCAGTCATTCCTTTGACTTCATTACAACTAACCAAAGTTGCTCACTCTGCTTTCTCCACCTGCATTTTGCTTGAGTCACACACATTCATCTAATCCCAAAAGCACAATTTATTGTCACTCAACTCTCTTTTCTCCCTTCCTTTAATGTTTTCACACTTAAAACCACTCCTGCCGCATTTGAAGTGGATTCTTAATGGCTTGTGGGGAGCTGTCCACAAGTTTGACATATAAAATCTTATCAGGCAAACACAATGAAGATGTCCATGAGGAGAACATTGTGCCAGTTGGCTGGCACTGCCTTAGATATCTCATGCCGTCTAATCTGGCTTGAGTTTGAGTATAGGCATGACAAATGTGTGGGGATGTAGCTGTTCTGAGGACCGAAATGGAACACCTCTCCGTTTCTCACACTCTGCTGCCATCGATCTGTCTGCCTCTGAGTCACCAGGAGTGCCAAATCAGCGAGTGAAATAATGAGGAGCCAAAGATACCGAGAAAGAGCTCCCCAGCAGTCTTAGCAGAAGTTGGAATCAAAGTTGCCTTTTGTCTTTTTCACTCCACCGCTGTCACAGTGTTATATCTAAAATTTGACATTAGAAACTCCCAACGCTTCCAATCATGCTGCAGCTGAAAGTATTAGTCCTAGCTGAATGGGTTTGTGTCCTGTATGAACCGCTGTTCACATCATTGATGCAGGGGGGAGCGCTAAAGCAACATAGCTCAGGTAACTGTAGGTGCTTTATTGCATTGACATCTTGTGATATCAATCACAAGATATCAATGCGATCTCCTTGTCATGTTCAAGAAACAAGTTTGTGATGATTTAAGCTTTGTGGTACAGCGCGTTATCCCGCTGGAAGTAGCCACTGCAGCAGTAGTTCTCAAACTGTAGGGTGCCGAAGGGTGCGAGAACATCCTTGCCTTTTTGGTCCAGAAAATACAGCACAGACGTAACAGAGTTTAAAAAGTCCATAAGGACATTATAGATAAATCTTGCTAAATGAGACAACAGCACCATGTGGTGTTTGGTCTGCTCTTGCAGTCAGTAGTCCTCAGAACAATAGCTTCACTACATTAAAATAACTTAGCTATGGTTGTCTGTGGACATCTAATATTAATTAACTCCTGAAATTGTATAAAACTTAATGTAACTGTATTTTGTCCTTGACATTAGTGTCTCGATATTTTTTAGCCCTGTTTTCAGCTGGTCAATTTATAGTCTCTGTACTTTATTGATGTTGAAGTTCATGGCTTGTTAAAAGTAACGTGCACCATCTTTCCAGAAACAGAACGTTCTGTGTCCACAGGCAGTGAACATACTTTATTTTTTCATCCTTTGTTTTGACTGTAGGCACATTTCAGACTAAAATATTTTATACTGTTGATAATAAAATATATAGATTATAAAATGTGGCAATGTTGACTATTGCCAGTTGTTAGAAACGATTACGTTTATTTGTTTAGACGTTAAAAAAATTGAAAACACCTATGCACATTCTCAGTTATCCGGTTCACAGCAGCCACGAACAGACATAAATTGATGGCAACTGGACTTTCGCCCAGTATTTTTCTGAAAACGCTTCAACACCTATCCAGGAATCTTTGTCAATTCTGACGGCTCACACTTGAGCAACCTGTAGTTTTTAAGCACATGGAGGCCCATCCTCCTATAGGAGCATTCCATTAGACTAGGCTCCATTTATCTGATCTTTTACTTTCAAATTCTTTTTTAGGTTTGTGTGAATTGTGGCTTCAGTTTAATGATCTTTACAACACAGAGTGGCTTCCACTGTGGTCCTCTGCTGCTGTAGTACATCTGCTTCAATGTTAGATGTGTCATGCTATCAGAGGTGGTATTCCTTCACATAAGTTGACTGTAACGTGTGTTTTTTTTCTGCTTCTCTATGATTTCAAACCATTCTGCTCTCATTTCCCCCTGACCTCTGACATGAAAAAGGCATTTTATCCTCAAAACTAGCAATCACAGCGTTTTTTTTTTTAGTTTTCTTTTTTTATGAACATTCTCTGTAAATCAAACAGATAGTTAAGTGTTAGATCAGCAGTGTCTGAAACACTCAGACCACCCTGTCTGGCACCAACAGTGACATCGCATTTGAAGTCCCCTTTATACGGGTGACGTGAAAGTATGTGTACGTACAGAGGAGTGGTGACATAGTGGTTAGAACAAGTCCCTGAGCAAGACCTTTCACCCCAGAATGCTCCTCAGGCGCCTCACAGTGGCAGCCCACTGCTCCCTAAAAGCCGTTGGGTAGATACAGAGGACAAATTTAGTTGGAATATACAAAGCATTTTATGAATTTAGGTCCCTACTAAAAACAAATGTTAGAATGATGGTTTACAGTTTTTGAACTAAGGGCACTGGAATGGGTCTTAATTGTTCCAGCTAAAAAATGATTCTAATTATTCATTGCAGTTTTTTTTTTCTTAGATTGATTATGACAAAAATGTCCTATCAGCATATGTATTGTGTTTTTTTATTTGCTTTTATTCTGTTTTTATTTTTGCTATGTTTTAATCATGTAAAGCACTTTGCATTGTCCTCACACTGGAATGTGCTATACAAATAAATTTGCCCTGCCTTTTTAAATCATTTTAGAATGATATTTAAGTCAAAACCATGTTAGTGTCTGCAGAAGAGTCTAACATGGTAAAAAAGACTCAAATAAAGCCGCTAGCCTTCTCAGAATCCAGGAAGGGAATGTGGTCCTGAAAGGCGGTTCCTCAGTTCTTTGGGGAAGCCGGCAAGCGACGTTGGTAGCAGTGATCACGTCACAACAGGCTGCGGCTTGGTGAATAAGGGAACTAGCTTTAAACCCTGGATCCACTTCAGGCAGAATGTCTGGGAAAATCTGGGACAGGCAAGGGTCATGCATGGGTAGTCTGGGCAGAGGAGACAAATCCGAGGGCTAGGCAAGGCTTGATGTTTGTTGTCCAGAGATCAGAAGTTTGGGAGAAGTCCGACAAGGGCAAGGTAAGGCAGGGAAATCCAGGAAACATGATCAAGGTTGTAACGACGCAATCAAGCATGGAAGGAACGCTGGATATCTACTGGCTAAGGCCTTTAGTAATCTGGTGCTGTCTTGTCGTCTGGGGAGATCTTGTATAGAGCAGAAAACATGTGTGCAACATGAGCTTGATTGCAGCAGCGCAGCGTGGCACAGGCCATCACAATTGTAGAATGTAGAATTCTTCTTCTATACTCCTAAAATTGCCAATATGTTTCCTTCGCTGCTATGTTTCCTACTCGTCGTGTTTGAAGCATTTGGCTGAATCTTGTCGTATAGAATTCATCTGCCTGTCTTTGGCCCTTGAATCAGTTATATTTGAAATATACATCTCAGTACTATCTCACTGCCTAGATGTATTTTATGGAACATTGTGTAACTTTGCATTAAGGCCTTTTCTTCTTTTTCCATTATCTGCCGTAGAATATATCATCTGTAGCTTCAGAAAACTGTTTGCTTGGATAGATGAAGGATTCTGCCGTGCTGTGTTCGCCTGTTAAGCAAATGCAGAAATAACAGAAAAAAATCCCACACTGTATACATGGGAATTTTAAGCTAAATTGTGCGTCTGAAAGACAAAATTGTACTTAACAAAAGCCTATTTTATATATATATATATATATATATATATATATATATATATATATATATATATATATATTATATATAGTTTGCTCAAAAATATCTTTAAATTTCATACACACAACTTTAGCAAATCGATGCATCTTGAATGAAAAGGGGCAGAGAGAAGAGCAACCCTATATCTGCCCCTTAACTTATCTTACAATAATTGTGCATCAGTTTTGTTACTTAATCCTTTTTTACATCCGTCTTGTCTTAGTTATCCATATTTGCTGTAATTACATTTTACAGTATTCAAAAATATTATATAGCATCATTTAAACTCAACTCAAAGTGCTTTACATAGAAACAGAGGAAATATGTAAAACACAAAAACCCTTTCTGCTTCAAAGAGCGTTGTATAAAAAAAACAAATGCTAAAATGCTAAATTTCTCTTAATAATATAATATCATTATTATTGATTATCAAATTGGCCACAAACTACTGAATTATTCCATAACATTATATTTATTCAATACACCTACATAAAAAATGTCTCACTTCTTAAACACATCCTGATATTCTGGACACGCTTAATGTTCTGTTCAATGGCACCATTGAAGAAAGACAGAAAACTATCATCTATGTCTACCACAAATGTGCAGTATATGAGGATGTTATTGAGATTTTATACCAAAAAAATTCACAATGTATTGCATAATTGTAGAGTGGAGAGAAAACTATTGATTGTTTTGTCAGGGATTTGTACTCAGCCCTCATTGGATTAATACTTACTAGAACCACCTTTTAATCTAGCTCTAGCTGCAAGTATTTTGGAGTAATCCTCACTAAACTTGGCACTTTTATGGATTGGCATTTTTGTCCATTCATCTTTGCAAAATTGGCAAAGTTCAGTTAAACTTGATGGAGGCCATCTGTGAACATGTGGTGTGATGAGCTTTAGTTTTCTCCCCCACATGTTAGTTTGCATATATGCACGGTGGAGTGGATACCTGCTTCTTTTAGAGGCTGAAAGTTCCCAGGTTCGAATCACACCGGCTGCCACTTTGGGTACCTGAGCAAGATTACAGATTAGGTTACTTATGTAAGAAAACTGGTAGCAAGCAATTTAATTTAGGTGTAAAATTGTTCTAAAACACACTTTTCATAAAATCACATCTTTTTCCATGCACTTCACATTTTTGCAGAGGTTGGTGGTTGTAACACGACAATCTATTGAAAGAACTGCTGTTAGAAAGTCGGACTAAAGCAGTACTTACTTTGACACAGTATGTGGAGTAACTGTGATCAGATGAACGGAATAGCAGCAGTTAAAGGACCGATGACAGTGAATTAGATAATAATGATCCGAGTTGAAACATTTATCCCTGATATTTTCACCCGGAACACAAGGTCAAATAAAGGGTCAGCTTTGAATGGTCGTTAACATTTTGATTCGGGAAGAAAAATGATCTTTAATGAGCAACCTTTCCTTGATGATTAAGATGTGTTGTTAGCTTTTGACTTTTTTTCTTTCATCTTTTCTTCTTTGTTCACTTTCCATTCATATCACTTCTTTCAGTTGTCTTATTTTCGCATTTGTCGATAGAAGCCTTTTATCTCCTTTACTTCCATTGCTCCTGATTTTGTCTTCCAGCTAATACGAGTGTCCTCTACCGCATACCGCCGCGCCCACGAGAGCTGGGGTCTTCTCCCTCGAGACTCTGCATCTCTCTTCAGAGGTCTTTGTTAAAAATCCAGACCTGGTCTCTGGGAGCCTCCCACTTTTTTCTTCCTATTCTTACCTTTCTTTCCCTTTTCTCTTTAAACACACACACACACAAGCAAAACAGAGAATCTCTCTCTGGTTTTTCACCTATGAACTCTTCACATTTTCAGCAACAAGAACCAATTAAAATAATAGGACTAACACTCCCTGGACGAAGCAGCACTACCATCACTTCACTTCTCTTCCTTTTGTCATCCTCGCCCTGCATGTTTGATTGAGGGCCTCTTGTGTATCTTGTCACTCTAAAAATTAATCACTGCTCCCTGAAATTATGGTACCTTGGAGATGCTTGTGATTACAGAGGATCATAAATTTGCCGTATTTAAGCCCTCGCAGGCTATTTTGATTATAATCAGAGTTTCTTGCGGTTTTATTGGTGAGACCTCTGCAGTTGCTTCCCTTGGCCAGCCAAGCGTCAGACAGGTGAGGGATATCAGATGATACACTGTGTTGCCTCTGCATCGCGAGCCCCCCCGTTGCTCTGTATAGGCTGTGAGTGCTCAGAAGAATGAGTCTGAAGAGTTTGAGAGCAATGGCTGCTGTCAGACAGCAGCATTTGTGAATCATGAGCAAATCTGCTAACATGGGACTGGATTTCCACTTTTTTTGTGCTGTGAAAAAGTAAATGCCCCCTTTAGAATTTTTCCCCTTAAAGGAGCAATGGAAACCACATTTAATTTTTCTGAGGTTTTGTGGTTATAATATGATCTAATGTGCACAAATGAGGCCGTGTGGGAATGTCAAACGTGAGTACCGAAGGACCTGCTCAGGGGCAGTGAGATTTGTCTCGTTGCTCAAAAACGGTCAAATCAGAAAACTGTTTAATTTTCTACGTAGGTTATTTTCTACGTAATTCATACACTCCAATCAGAGCACACCATCAAGCAAACAGCGTTCCCCCCTCCCCTCCTCCACCCAGTTGATGCACCCGGCTGTGAGTCGCGCTAGCAATGCGAGCGGACAGAGAGCTGCAGCCAAAGCCACGGAGCACGATATCCAATATTCAACCACGGAGTTTTCGAATAAATGGATTTTTGAGAAAAACGTCTGTACCAACACAAAAGGTGGCGATCACAACGCTGTCATTACCCTTTAGTTTATTTAATTTCTAAAGGCTGTCAAATGTAAGGAAGTTGTGTTTGTAACTGAAAAATCTGGCTTACTGACGAGCTAAACCGCTGATCATCAAATAAACTTTAATATTTGACAAAACTAACCTGTGTAAATACGAGATATAGTTGTATTGATAATTTCAGTTAGTATGAAACTCTTTGCAGAATTGTTTTTATATGGTTCCATAGGAGATTTTTCAAGCGTGAATGGCCAACTTAAGTCGTACTACAACACTGCGTGTCACTTTTAGTTATGGACACTGACCAAAAGGGTTTAGGCGGAAGCAAAACTTATAGAGCCTATTCTTTTTACATTTCTTGGTTAATTTCTTGGTCTTTTGTGACTTCCTAGATGAGTCTGCAATGAGGTCCCGGAGTGTAATTTTGGTAAGTCAGTCACTCCTAGGCAGGTTCAGCACAGTTCCAGGTTTTGATGCTGGGTCTCTGGTGTGGTGGAGCACCAATGCAAGTGGTAATATACACCAGGTGATGGTGTGTCATTTTTAGATTAGGGACTGATGTGTTGCATTTTGAGTTGGAGTTTTGCATGTCTAGGAGCAATGGGTCCTGGGAGGAGTTGGTGAGACTGAACCAAAAACCCCTTATTCATCAAGCGGTCTTTCTTATTTCCACATAATTCCAGGTTGGTTAGACAGTTAAATGGGTTTTGTATTTACTGGTGTTCTCTATGTCTGATATAACAATGTGTTTGATGAACAAATACATGTAATTGTTTCTGCATCAGCTATATGTTGTGAGTGGCCACATGGACAAATATGGAGAATATAAAACTGTAGGCAGCTATCAGACAGCAATACTAGTGAATCATGACCAGTTGTGTTTTCACCTTTTCTAAATACCCACTCAAAAAACAGTCTTTTTCATATAGTCCCTCAGGTAGAGCAATGAGAGGTCAAGTATTTTCACTTTTTACCAAATTGACACTTGACTCCGCGCCGCCACTGTTCTCGTCCCGTGGCGCTGTGCTCATCAGTTTATTTTGGCAAAATGTTTACAACTCGATGAGTTTAAACAGCTTGAGGTCACAGAGAAGCACAATCCCTTTACGTAACAATGATTCTCAGTCCTGCATGGGTGGCTGTGACAGATGCCGACACTGAATCACCATGACGTGGGAGATAATGAATACAGCACACATCTTACCATCCAATCCGATCCAACTTTCCTCAAAAAGCACTTTAAAAACATACAGACCGAAACTGATGTACAGATTAAAAGCATACATACATCAACATGTGTTGAATACATAAAATATGCACAATGCGACATAAGACTGTTGAGAAGCACAATTATAGCAGAACATTGGAGTTATTGTTTTGCACAGTTGGAAGATGGCCAAACACTTTCCCTCATCTCATGTTGTTTGCTCTCTAGCTCATGTGCTTGCACCAAAAATCACATTATCGTGCTCTGACTCAGAAGCTGTAGGGAAAGAATCTTTTGTCTTAAAATCACATCAGCCTGCACACAACGAAGCTTAGTTTGTCTCTGGTGCGTCCTAATGAGAGTAGACATGTTTTTTTCATGATAATGGTGATGTGTTTGGGTGCATGTGCATCCGCTGTGAGGGATCTCGGGGACATAGTACTTCAGTGACTACCCAGTGTACAGCCCCATTAGCTCTTAACCTCAGTGCAACTTAGGAGAACACAAAATGAGCTCGGTAAGTCGGAGAGATTTCCCTTCGGCCCAGACATCATCGCCGCTGCAGTCAAGCTAAGAGCTGGTAGGAACATCGCGAACATATGCTCAAAGGAGAGAACAATTGGCTGGGATGATTAAAAGATGCCGAGGAAATTGTCACAGTGACAAAACTGGATCCTGCATGATTAAACCTTCCCTAATAATTCAGGTCGAAAAACCGACCGCAGCCTCTAATTAAATTGCCATTTATCTGTGTTTGATGCAGCTTCTGTGGTTTTCTCTCAAACAAAATCCTAAATGGTATTTTAGCTCTTAGTTCATTAAAGATTTGCCTAAATGAAATAGATGAAGAGCTTTGAATACAATTGTTGGACAATAATGCAGTCAGTATTTAGAAAGCAAGAGGGGAAGTGTTGGTGCGAAGGTAGCGAATTGCATAATTGTTGCAATGGATTGCAAACAATACGGTGCTGCTCTCCTCCTTGTTTTGAAGTGTGCCAAGAATATATCCTCAAGCAAAAGCCCTGAGCCATTGTGACAAGACATAATGCATTCATGCTGCTTACACCAATTTCAGACAATAATTCTGAAATGGAGACTTATCTTTGTTTTCAAATTGGTACTGTCCAATTTTGGTGACCCAGTGTAAATTATAGCATCACCATCCTCTTTTCTGCTGGTAGGGTTGGCGTCTGCTATGAAGCTCAAAGTGTTCAGAGATGGTTTTCCTTTGCAAACTACGGCCGTAATGAGTGATTGTTTGAGCTGCTGCTGCGCTTCTGTCATCTCCGACCAGTCTGGCCATTCTCCTCTGACATAAAAAAAGCCAATTTATTTCTGCACAAAGGCTGGACATTTTCTCCATTCTCTACAAACCCAAGAGAGGGTTGTGCATAGAAATCCCAGTAAATCAGCAGTTTCGGAAATACTTGGATGGGCCAGTCTGGCACCAACAATAATTCATTAAGTTGCTGACGTGTGATTGTCTGATTCCTTAATGGTATTGACAACAAAGCAAATAAGGGTTGCCTCTGTTCTGTTTGAAACTGTAACAAAACAACATGCACACCAAAATCATACTACAATATAGTATACCTTATTGTTTAAAAATCCATATAAATAAATGTTCTAACCTGTTAGTACTGAATCTTAGCAGCAAACATCTGCTTTTAAATCCCTTTACAAGTTGGTGAGATCACTTATGGATGTACCAGTGAACTTGTTGGCACAACCTTTAAATAAGCATTCTATGTTTTGTACAAAAAGAAACCCAAAAATTACTTAAAATGATTAGCTTTGAAGTTTAATTCCATTTTTATGGCGTAGAAGAGTTTAAACATTCTATGTGACTGTTGACAATGCTGTTGACTATGCTGAAGTGGGTTTAGCTGTTCACTTCCTATACTGAATGTTTGTTTTAGTTATTTTGTGTTTCTTTAGACATTGTTGAGTTTGATTTGCTGCATATTTACCTGTTTTTTTTAGACTAAAACTCTCTTTTGAGGAACATGTAAAGCCATGTTATACTAAAAATATTCCCTACTCCTCCATGCTGCCTTGCCAATAGACACTCAATATTGACAATTAATGAAATAACAATCCTTACTGCTACAACTGTCATATTTTCAGCGTTTCAACTTATAATAAAACTTTTTTTTTTCAAGCTGCAGCTTCTCAGCCTCTTCCTGCTTTGTTCCCTCCCCATCAGGGAACTTTTGAGTCATACACAAGTGATTTCTCCTCCCACATTAGTTAAGAAGCGGGGTTGTCTGGTAATCAGCATTTAAAGATCATCTCTTGACTCTGTTTATCTTATTTTTATACTGGAAGAGCTGGTTTTAGGACTGAACAGCCAAAGCGGCACGGTTCATGTAAAATGTGTCACAGCACTTCCGACAGGATGTCTTTGTTTAGGAAGTTCACCCGGTGCTTTTTAGAAGTGACATGTGGGCTGCTTTTCGCAGCCGCTGAGTGTGCTCAATCAATTTATATCCTGTGGCAAACTAACCTCGTGACACGCTGGTCAGTCTGTATGTGATAAGCAGCACCAGCCTGACAGTGATTCAGGATTGAGAGGTTAATAGTGTGTGGTGTGTTCTCACCCATGAGAACCTGCTTCCTTAAAGGGTAATTGTGTCAACTTTAATGTCTGAGTTCAGTGTGGACATAGAAAATAGTAATTTGTCACTAAAAGTGCTGTTAATTACCGCATGTATCCTTGTGGATGATGGATGTGTGTAATTCATGGTATCAGGTATAACAAATGTGTTCAAGAAATGACTTCTCACACTTTCTCACTTATTTATATAACAGGCAAGGTTAGCTGCAATTTTCTCATCATTACCATTTAGTAGCAGTGGGTCACTACAGAGCAGGAGGGCTTTCACAGAGCAACTTAATAAGAGTTTTCTAAAAAATGCTCCATATTTCCACAGCTGGTGACACTTAATGTCCAAATAATTCATCTCTGTCCACGAGTATTTCACCCAGTTCTGCTTCCTGCTTGCACCTGGGCAGGGTCTCTTAACGTTTAAAATCTCATTCACTGTGCCATTTTAAGCATTCACCACACTTACTGGCAACCCAGGTTGTGTGAAAACCCTCAAAATAAATAAATATCTTTCTACACAAGCATAACTTCACACTGAAAGTGTAGAAAAAAACCCACCTTTAATTTAAACACTTTTAGGCTTTGGGGGCGGGCAAATTCCATGCTAATAAATTATACAGTATTTGTGTTTTTTTTGTTTTTGTTTACTTACAAAATTATTGAAAACTAACAATTACGTAAAAAAAAAAGACTAGTTTTTTTTTTTTTAATCAGTCTCTATTATTTCGCACTTTGAAGCCTCTCCAGGTAATTTTTAAATTAGTAATCAATGTCTTTCTGGGTGTAAGGTTTGAAGGTGAAGTCAAAACCTTTTTCATTGTTGACAGCAAATAGTCATGGATTCCTTTTTCTCAACCACCATAGAAAAATACATAGCTACTTTTTTCAGATTACCCATCTTTTAAAGCATTATAGCTTGCAATGCTGATGAAAAATTACATTTACACATTTACATTTAACCTGAACAATAAAATAAATAAAAATAAAAAATAAACTGAACTCAAACACAGGCCAATTAAACACACACCTTTGCCTGCAATGCTCTGAGGCTCGCTTCCCTGGCAGCACAAGGTAACCTCAAAGAGAAGGAGTGATGAGAAAAAAAATCTCAACGTTAAATTAATAAACATATGAACCAGGTTTTAGTCCTTCCTTAGGTGGATCAAAAGTAAGACATTTATAAATCAAATTCATTTTTTGCATGGAAAGTAAATAAATATGGTGCCTGTTGATGCTATTTGAACAAAACACTATATAAATGGCCATTGGGTGTGAGTTTGCACGTGATTGATTGTTGGTTCTCGTTACTGTGTGATAGACCGCAATAATTAACATAAGCATAGAGGCTGCAGCTGCAGACAACTTACGAAGGTCATAGCCAAGAGGTGTCTCGTAGACTGAAGAAGGGTCTCTACCTTTTGGTTAACGAATATTCAGAGTTGGGCATTGCAAATGATTCAAAATGCAGTAGAGGTTTGGGTAAGGATACTCTGATAACATTGACTTCATACAGATTTGTCATATGATCCTAAATTAAGATAAAAACGTGTGAACTCTTTAATTGGCACCATTTAACGTCACATGTTCGTATTCGGCAGGAGCTCCTTGCTCTTTGGCTGGCGTAAACTTAGCTCATCTGGAGTCAGTGTTTGCACATCCACCCCTCTTAATCTTGTTTGTGATCAGGCTTTTGCTCCAAGCAGCCCTATAGGACTTAGTGAGTGATGCTCTGTTCTCCTTGAGAATGTGCAGCATTAATAAAACAAGGTAATTAGTTATTATCTACTGGCTTTATCTGGTTGACAAAACCCATGACATTACCAGAAAGCTGAACAAGCCTCAATTAAATCACCACCTCTCCCTGTTCCGATTTGTGCGGTGGTAAAGTATGACAGGTGAAACGTAATTAGGTATTAAATTGTATATAATTGACCGTTGAGTGAAACGGATCCCCAGCATGTTTCATATATCACATGTTAACTCATGCAGAACAGCAGTAATCCATCTTACGCATGCTTGGCTGCATGCTTGTCTCACCTTGTACCATGTTAATTCATATTTCTGTTTAGCTCTAGTGGGCTGTTTTTCTCTCCAAAAAAAAAATAAAAATGATGCAAGGCTGTGCAGCACCTGTTCTCATTTACATTATGATCACATAGTCTCACACAGATTTCCCTGAACGCAAAAGTTTGTTGACTCTGAGTCACACCTGCAAATATTGAACTCTTTGTAATTCATGTTTTCCTAGACTTGTGTAATGTCACTGACAAAGAACAAGAGGCAGAGAAATGAACAAAGGATGAACTGGCTCCAGAAACAGTTTTGTCCCTCTTTCACTTCTGATCCCCCGTGTTCACGGAGTGATCTTGTGAGCTGATTTATTTGCAGCCAGTGTACACACTCTGAAATATCAAGCCTACTGCACAGGAATTAGACACCTATCAGGAATAAGTGAGATGCCACAATAGAGCCGTTATAGTGCCTGGCAAAAGTTATTAATGTGCCTTAAACTTCTTCACATTTTGTACTGTTACAGCCACAAACTCGAGTGTATTTTATTGCTAATATATATGACAGACCATCACAAAGTAATATGTAATAGAGAAGTGGAAGGGCAATAATACCTAGTCTTTTAAAATGTTTAAAAAGTATGGTGTGCATTTGTATTATGTTCCCTGGATTTAATACTTTTTGGAACTACCTTTTGCTACAGTTGCATTAGCTACTCTTCTGGGGTATCTAATAAAGGCCTGATTTGTGGAGTGCATGACTAAAAGCTGTGGATCTCTGTAGCTCCTCCAGAGTTATTTTGGCCCACCTGTTTATTTTTCTCTCTGACTAATGTACTCTATGTCATGTTTCGGACGTATTTGGCCCACATGCAGAGAGACACTTGGGACAACAATGAGCAGTTTAAAGGTTTATTTACAGGAGCGGAGCTGGCTGATCACAGAATTTAAGGCTGAACGGAGCCGGGGTGAGAGGATCTAGGGAGAGAAACAAGAAGTTTAGGCTGGGTTGCGGTGAGAGAAATAACGGACTGAGGGGCGGGGCGCTTACCACAAGGTTCGGGGACCGGACCGGGGGAAGTGGAGCGGAGGAGGAACTTAGCGCTTTCGGCTCTGATGGAGGTTGGTGACTGAGCGGCGGTGAGCTGAGGGAGCAAGGGGAGGTCCGAGCAGCGCCCGAGGTGGTCGAGGACAGCCGGTGGAATCTGGCGAGTTGGACTGACTGGTTTTCCTCTGAAGTCTGGCAAGACGAGTGCATAAGCGCCACGGCTGGATCAAGGCACGGGAAACCTGAGAGGACAAGAGGCACTGATTAGATGCGAGCAATAATCGTTTGACAGACAGTGGCCACACAAGCATACCACTGATGCTAACACTCAGGCATCCACCGGCTGTCTGAGCGCTGCTCTTATACTCCAGCGCTGACTCGCAGAACGAGCCGCAGGTGTGCGCGCCCCGCCCACCAGTCAGCTGCAGTCACCTGTGGAGAGAGCAGAGGGGACAGTGCCAGCAGAGAACTGCATGGCGCTGTCTGCTAAGTTCTGACACCACCCCCCCCTCAACGGTCGCCACCTGGCGACTCAGAGGAAGTGGAAGGACGGGACGCCAAAAAGGACTCGATCAGGGCAGGATCAGAGACAAAGGAACCCGGTACCCAAGACCGATCCTCAGGGCCGCGGCCCTCCCAGTCGACCAGGTATTGGAAACCCCTACCTCGCCGACGGGAGTCCACGACCCTGCGGATCCGACGCGCCTGGTGGTCTTGGGCGGGAGGAGGGGGTTCGGCTGGAGGGCACAGGTTACTGGAACGTACGGGTTTGATTTGGGAAACGTGGAAAGTGGGGTGAACACGGGAGTGTGAGGGAAGGCGCAGACGGACGGCCGTGGGACTGATTATGGTCTGAATCTCGTACGGGCCAGAATAACGGGGAGCCAATTTACGGTGTGAGGATTGGATGGAGGTGTTCTGGGTGGAAAGCCAAACGAACTGGCCGGGGCGGTAGCAAGGGGCTGGGACCCTCCTCCGATCGGCGAACCTGCGGTTCTGCTCCACCGTTCTTTGAAGGGCCTGCTTGGTCTGATTCCAAAACTCATGGCAGCGGTGAATGTGTTGGTGCACGGAGGAGACGGCAATCTGTCGGACACTGGCGGGGAATAAGGGGGGCTGATAGCCAAGAGAGGCTTCAAAAGGGGAGAGTCCGGTGGCAGAGGAGGTGTGGCTATTATGTGCATATTCAACCCAGGGGAGGTACTTACTCCAGTCCGCCGGGTTGGAAGATGTTAAACAGCGGAGGGCGGACTCCAGCTCCTGGTTCAGCCTCTCTGTCTGGCCGTTGGTTTGGGGGTGGTACCCGGAGGAGAGCGTATACCTGGCTCCGAGAGCTGAGGCAAACTCTCTCCAGACCCGGGAGATAAACTGGGGACCACGGTCGGACAGGATGTCTTGGGGTATACCGTGCAGGCGAAAGACATGCTTAACCAGAAGCTGGGCCGTTTGGAAAGCAGAAGGAAGTTTGCGAAGGGGGATCAGATGACAGGCTTTTGAAAATCTGTCCACTATAGTGAGGATGGTGGACATGCCTTGGGATGACGGCAGGCCGGTGACGAAGTCTAACGCTATGTGAGACCATGGGCGTTCCGGGACGGGGAGTGGTTGGAGGAGGCCCGCGGGTGGTCTGTTAGAGGGTTTATTTTGTGCGCAGGCGGGGCAAGCTAGAACAAATTCTTGGGCATCCCTGGACATGGATGGCCACCAGAAGTAACGGGAAAGGAAGGTGGTTGTGCGGCGAACACCAGGGTGGGCGGAGAATTTCTCTGTGTGGGCCCATTGTAATACTCGGGGACGAACAGCAGGGGGAACATAGGTCCGATCAGGGGGTCCGTTGCCTGGGTCAGGGTCAGACTGTTGAGCCTGCTGGATTAAATCCTCTATCTCCCAATGTATCGCTCCAACGGTGCAGGTGGGAGGTAAGATGAGGGCCGGCTCTTTTTCGAAGTCTTGGGGTGCGTGCAGGCGAGAGAGGGCATCAGGCTTTTGATTTTTGGAGCCAGGGCGGTAGGAGAGGGAGATGTTGAACCTGGAGAAAAATAAGGACCAACGGGCCTGTCTTGGGTTGAGCCGCCTCGCGGTCTGTAGATAGGTGAGATTTTTGTGATCCGTCCAAATAACCACGGGCTGCTCGGACCCCTCGAGCCAGTGACGCCATTCCTCAAGAGCGAGCTTTATGGCCAGCAGCTCCCGGTCTCCCACGTCGTAGTTGCGCTCTGTCGGGGATAAGCGCCGTGAAAAAAAAGCGCACGGATGGATCTTTTGGTCTCTGCTGGAATGCTGGGAGAGCACGGCCCCAACCCCGGTGTCAGAGGCATCGATCTCAACAATAAACTGCTTCGCAGGATCTGGATGAATGAGGACAGGTGCTTGAGAAAATCTGTTCTTCAAATCATTAAACGCCGAGTCGGCGTCGGCACTCCAGCGGAAAGGCACCTTGGTGGATGTGAGAGCGTGCAGGGGGGCGGCGATCTGGCTGTAACCTCTTATGAACCGGCGATAAAAGTTGGCAAAACCGAGGAAGCGCTGGAGCTGCTTCCGTGTTTCAGGCACCGGCCATTCGATGACAGCCTTGATCTTTTCCGGATCTGATCGGACCCGCCCACCCTCCAGGATGAGGCCGAGGAAAACTACAGAAGGCTTATGAAACTCGCATTTTTCGGCCTTGACGAAAAGGCGATTTTCCAGGAGGCGCTGAAGAACTAGTCGGACATGATGTTGGTGTTCAGCGAGAGTCTTTGAATAGATCAGAATGTCATCCAGATAGACGAAGACAAAAATGTTTAGAAAATCCCGAAGGACATCATTTACCATGGCTTGGAAAACTGAAGGCGCATTGCACAGGCCGAAGGGCATCACTAGGTATTCAAAGTGCCCTAGTGGGGTCTTAAACGCCGTTTTCCACTCGTCCCCCCGGCGGATCCGAACCAAGTGGTAAGCATTGCGCAGATCCAATTTTGTGAAAATTGTGGCGGACTGCACCGGTTCCAGGGCGGAGGAAAGAAGTGGCAAGGGATATTTATTTTTAACAGTTATTGCGTTCAGCCCTCGATAATCAATGCAGGGACGGAGAGATCCGTCCTTTTTGCCGACAAAAAAGAACCCAGCCCCAAGCGGAGAAGAGGAGGGACGGATTAGACCAGATGCTAGGGATTCTTTAATGTATTTCTCCAGCGCCTGTCGCTCTGCACGGGAAATGTTATAAAGGCGACTAGAAGGCAGGGGAGCGCCCGGCAAAAGCTCGATTGCGCAATCGTATGGTCTGTGCGGTGGTAAAGATTCAGCCCGGGCCTTACTAAAGACTAATCTCAGGTCATGATATTGCTCGGGAACAGAACTAAAATCTACTGAGTCACCCTCAGCGAAAGACGGCGTGGAAGGGGGCCCCGCAGGGACAGCAGATTGCAAGCAGCGAAACAGACACGTCTGGGACCAGGACTCGACTCGCCGATCGGCCCAATTAATATGCGGGTTGTGCTTATTTAACCAAGCGAAACCCAGGACGACAGGAGCGTGCTTAACTGGGAAAACAAAAAACGAAATAAACTCCCTATGATTACCGGAGATAACAACCTCAAGGGGCTTGGTCTGCTGAGTTACCCGGGGAAGACTGCCCCCATCCAGGGCAGAAACCTGGAGGGGGGTAGACAAAGGAACAGTTTCAATCCCGGCTCGCAAAACAAAAGATTGGTCAATTAAATTAAGGTCGCACCCTGAGTCAACCAGGGCGGATAGAGCAAAATTCTTGTTAGCCGTTAACTGCGTTGTGGGTAAGCAGAGCCTAGGAGATGCGGGGAGCGAAACTTCAGTGTGGTCCGCCGGCCTCCCCTTTACTGACGACGGACCCGCCCTTTTGGCCGAGCAGGACAGGTGTTAACAAAATGCTCAGGAGACGCGCAGTACATGCATAGTTTGTCATCAAAACGTTGCTGCCTCTCCTCAGGAGTCAGACGTACCCGACCCACCTGCATGGGCTCCGGGGGGGAAGGAGGAGTGGCAACAGGGCGAAGGGGTACGCGGTCAGGTGTGGGAGGAGGCGGCCGGTAGAGGACTGGCCTCTCTGCGCGTCCCCTGCCTCGAGTCCTTAAACGGTTGTCTAAACGGATTGTTAACGCGATCAATTCGTTTAGCGTGGCGGGTTCCTCGAGGCGGGCCAGCTCATCTTTGAGTGGCTCGTCCAAGGCTTGAAAAAACACGGTTTTCAAAGCGCGAGCCTCCCAGCCCGCAGCAGCCGCCAGGGTGCGGAATTCTATAGCAAACTCCGAGACCCGCTTGCCACGCTGCCTGAGGGCTAAAAGATGTCGGGACTGCTGAACTGGGTCGAAATCAGCGGAAAAAAACATTTTAAATTCCTGCAAAAATTCAGCAAAAGTGCAGCCGAAAAGCTGACAGTCTGGGAAGCGGGACTCAGCCCATCTTAAAGCTTTCCCAGATAATAAACGTAAAACGAATGAGATCTTTGCCTCATCTAGCGCAAATCTTTGCGGGGATTGGTTAAAAACTAACGAACACTGAAAAAGAAAACCAGCACAATCCTCACTATCCCCAGAGAATTTCTCTGGACTAGGGGCTGAGTTTTCAGGTACAGATCGGGGAGGATCGGCAGATTGGGGCTCAGGGGCACCACTGGATGCCGAGCCGGACTGTAGTGTAGCACGGAAAGTGTCAGATAGTTGACTGATCTGAGCTGCCAGCCCCTGCAACTGATTCTGTGTTGTTTGCACGGCCATGTGGAGGGTCTGAAGCTGCTCCTGATGGGCTGTTAAAGTCGTCCCAAATGCCCCTGCTGGGTCAGATTGTTGGCCTGAGTGTTCTTCTGTCATGTTTCGGACGTATTTGGCCCACATGCAGAGAGACACTTGGGACAACAATGAGCAGTTTAAAGGTTTATTTACAGGAGCGGAGCTGGCTGATCACAGAATTTAAGGCTGAACGGAGCCGGGGTGAGAGGATCTAGGGAGAGAAACAAGAAGTTTAGGCTGGGTTGCGGTGAGAGAAATAACGGACTGAGGGGCGGGGCGCTTACCACAAGGTTCGGGGACCGGACCGGGGGAAGTGGAGCGGAGGAGGAACTTAGCGCTTTCGGCTCTGATGGAGGTTGGTGACTGAGCGGCGGTGAGCTGAGGGAGCAAGGGGAGGTCCGAGCAGCGCCCGAGGTGGTCGAGGACAGCCGGTGGAATCTGGCGAGTTGGACTGACTGGTTTTCCTCTGAAGTCTGGCAAGACGAGTGCATAAGCGCCACGGCTGGATCAAGGCACGGGAAACCTGAGAGGACAAGAGGCACTGATTAGATGCGAGCAATAATCGTTTGACAGACAGTGGCCACACAAGCATACCACTGATGCTAACACTCAGGCATCCACCGGCTGTCTGAGCGCTGCTCTTATACTCCAGCGCTGACTCGCAGAACGAGCCGCAGGTGTGCGCGCCCCGCCCACCAGTCAGCTGCAGTCACCTGTGGAGAGAGCAGAGGGGACAGTGCCAGCAGAGAACTGCATGGCGCTGTCTGCTAAGTTCTGACACTCTATGCCTTGCAAAGGTTTGCAGTTGTGCAATACCAATTCTATTTTAAGGTAATGCATTAGACAGAGAACTCCCAAGAAATCTTTCCCCTCACCTATTTGTTGTGTTCCTTGGTCTTTATGATGCTGTAAATTCATAGGAATCTCACATCACACTAAAATCTGTTGTACTTAAAGTTGCACTTTGGAACAGAGTACCGTCAATTTTTTTTTTTTTTTTTTTTTACATAAACTGTTAAATAGGTGTCGACATGATTCAGTGTGTTCAAAGTTGATATGAAATATTACGGCACATAAATAACCAGGATGCTTACAGATCTGGATGTTATCCTGTGCATTTTGTTTGGCATGATCTGGTGATGATGATTTAGATTATCAGCACAAAAACTGACACTTGAATCAATTAACCAGTGCTCACCAGATTAGTGAATACACCTTCATGTGGTCCAATTCGAGCTATGGAAGGAACATGAATGGCCTTTGAGATGGGATGTTTTTGCATGAGATTATCGTGAGATACTCTCTGGACATGCAGACTTTTGAGCTGCGGGTCTTGGAACTGGGTCAAAGCTACAGGCCTATTTGTCTGTAGCACATTATCTTAAACCAAACATTGCCCATGGTGAAGGGTGACACTCTAGCCTGGTCCTGGCTATGCTCTGCTTCAGTAGTCTTTCAAAGCCTGGAGGAAATAACCAGAGAATAGCTGTACCATCTTCGTCGAGTGAGTGGCTGGAGGGATGGATATGTTTTGTGCTTGTGGCTCCAGTTAAAGGGCTCCCTTTAGAGGTATTTATGTCAAAAGTAACATTTGGTGCATTCAGTTATTAGCTTTATAGGGCTCCAACTGTAATGTACAGCACCCTCCACATTAATATCCACATGTATTTGTAACCCTGCTAATGAATGGTTAAATAAATAAAAAAAAAACACTTGCAGAATCATAATCTCTAATCTGAATAAAAACCTTTAATTTATATACATTTATTTAGTGGGGGGAAACACTGCAAAGTAATAATAATTTTGATGCCCCAGCTAATTGTGGCCCATAACAAGTACCTGCTTGATGTTTACTTCTTAATTTGATCAGATTTTGTATGAAGTTTTAAACTATAATCTTTCATCTTCCTGTTATCCTGCAGTGGGCTACAAACACCCCATTTAAGTAAAGCAGATGTGCTGATCTTATTGAGTAAGGGAATTTATATCCAAAATAAGCTACTTGCCTATACCTATACTATCTAAAGTCAAACCCATGATAATTACGTTTAAATCTGGAACTGGAACTCCATAGAAAAAGTCCCAGGATGGTAAAGGAAGCCAAAGAACTCTTCAAAGCCCACAGCTCAAGCACAGAAGCATCTGGTATTCTCAAGTGTGTGTCATCTTTCTTTGTCCTTGTGGGTCTGTAGGTGAGTATCAAGGTTGACTTGTAACTGCATACTCTGGCGCAGTGAGGACAGAGTTAATTGTTGATAGTTCTGGGTTTGGTCTTTGGCAGCATGGTGGAGCTCCTCATCATATTGCACAGCACCATCCTGAACAAAGGGTCTCCAGGTCCCTTTTTCTACCTCTTCAATTTCTTCACCGCTAGTGCCAGTAAACATGGAAGAAGGCATGCTGTACTCGTAGGGCAGTCCACACCACATCTGTATTTACTCCAAAGACGCAAAGATGTTTGTGAGAAAACCTTACGCCGCTTCTGCTGAACGGTAACACGTCTTTAAACGACTTTCCGTCATTATGCCTGTCATTCTCAAGCTGACAACACACAGATTGTCACTCATAACCGCGTGTGTGCAAATCAATCTGACATGATGAATTACTCCAGCTCACCTCACAGAGACTCAAAAATGGCTTGTTGACAAGATTCGGTGGAAGAGGCTGCCAGTAGACCCCTGGGGTTGAGAGTAAAAATAGCGTGAAGTAGGGATATCAGCTGAAAATGGGCTACATTGGTTGGCCGGTCATCAATCAATTGGAACACCTGCTGTCACTGTGTTTCCTCTGCTACGGTGTGTTTCTCCCAGTTAAACAGCAGTCCTCATCCGCTCCTAAAGCCGCTATCCGTGTTTTTCATGTTTCCTTCCATCACATTACAGATCGCCCTGATGGATTGTGGAGCGGGTGACTCAATCACCTCGCTGTCTCCATTGAATTATTACCAGAATCATGTGTTTTTAGTAACTGCCTGGGGAAGGTAATTGGCCCAAAGGAATGCTTTTGCTCTGATAATGACGAATAAAGCTGATTTAGTGTACATATAGTGAAAGCAGGCAGTGCAGAGTATGCAAAAAAAAAAAAAAAGAAAGATAGGGAGGTGGATGACAAAAGAAGACGCATCATCATTGTACTTCTATTTGTGTCTGGAGCTCTCCTGAGAAACTCAGGAGAATTTTCTCCAAAGAATGTGTGGTTGCCTCTGATTTAAGCCTGTTTGTCAGATGACAGAGAATTTGCACAGGCACTTAAAGATTGATGGCTTTGGGATTCCTGTGCATCTTAACAAAGACAAACATATCACATGGAAATCCCAAGAAGGCAGGGTTCACAACTATGTCGATAAGAGGTGGAGCAACAATGTCAAATTCTGACATACTATATTTGCCCCTAATGCCAAACTGTTGTCAGTGTGGGTCCAACCTATTTACCTCCCAGCTGAATTTTCTTAGATTCTACATTCACAAAAAGCCAACTTCAAAAGCACAGCTCACCTGATTGGCCAATCCACCGGGAAACTTAGAGCTTCTGTCCCATGGTGCACCTGTTTTTATTTTGGTCAAATTTACAGTGTAAACTGAGGTCTTCCAGAATTCATTTTTATCAGTGTGTCACCTCTGCAACCTGTTTCAGCAAAGCACTTGATCTCTGCTATGAATCCATCGAAGGTGCATATTTATCATGTTTGCTGCCTCCTTAGGGATCCTTGGATCACAACACCGTTCATGTGGAACCCATCTATAGGACTGTTTTAAAAAGAGATGCTGTCCAACAACACAACAACAACTGTGAAGTTGTGGTTGAAGGATGCCAGCCAGCATCCAACAAACTGATGTTTGCTGTATATAGTAAATAAAGTGTTGTGAAGAGTCATGTGTTCTTGTTAATCTGGTGAAAATTCACCCTGAATATATATCATAAAATATATCTAGAATATAATTGTGATATTTTTTATTGTTTTAAAAAGTATGGTGCTAAGAGGGAAAGTATGGCCAAAAAGATGATTAGAACAGAAACACAAATGCAAAACGTATTAATAAGGGTAAACGTGAACAAAAGATCAACAATTTAAAAACATGTTTGGAATGACATGTCAGCCATGACAAGCACTCAGAAACTATGTAACTCACAAATCAGACGAAACGGGTTTAAGTTGGAGAAGGAGCTAGCTGATCATTTCAACACTTGCTATCTTAGGTTTGATAGTAAGATCAAATTACCCAGATGAAGCAAGCTCGTCTCCCTGCAAAAAGGGAACTAAAAGTAATACCTGGCAGTCTGTTTTTCCTCAGTTTAAGCAGGTAAATAAGACTATTTGACAATGGAATAGGGTTTTTGCACCTAAAATAAGATTAATTCATCACCATGATCTTATTTCAAGTGCAGGATATCTAATTATCTTATTTTAGGGGTAAAAATACTCATTCCGTTGGCAAATAGTCTTATTTGGCTGCTCAAATCAAGGGAAAAAAATACAATTTCATGGAAATTCTACTTATTTTTAGTTTGCTTTTTGCAATCAGATCTTGTTTTTAGGGATCAGGATGACCGGAGTATGCTCTGTGTAAGTAAAAGAAGAGCCCTGGTCCGAAACAATATCTCTGAGCACCTCCTCAAACATTCTGCAGACCAGCTCTTTTTTTTTATTACATTTTTATTCACTCTTTAGAGCAGCAAAGAGTTCCTGAATTGTTAGAAAAATCCACAATCGCTCCTCTGATGAAAAACAACTCCCCCAGGGACACAAGTGATTTTAGACCTGTGGCTTTAAATTCCTAAGTCATGAAAGCTTTTACAAAACTGGCCAACAGAGGAACGTGGTACAATTCGTCAAGGACAAATTAGACCCACTACAATTTGCCCACCGGTCGGATAGAAGGGTTGAAGGTGCAGTTTTAATACTCCCTAACCTAATTTTCTAATCACACTGATGACCTCAGTTCTCATACACACTAAATGTTTTTACATTTTTCTTTAGCCTTTACAGTCCAGCCTCACATTTCTTGCTCATAAATAAGTGATAAATTTTAACCTGTATCCAGGTGTTGGATGTATTTTGTATTTTCGTGGTTCCGTATCCAATGAGGCATTTTCATCCCCTAGTTCTCCACAGGGTTGAATTATCTCTCCCTTACTGTAAATGGCATACAGCACTGATTGCAGGAGTCATAATACAGGATGACACATTTTTGACGTTTGGCGATGACAGTTATTGTTGGCCTGTTACAGGATGACTCAACAGGTCAGGTGATGGAGGATTTTATGATGTGGTTTGAGAACTCTTATTTAAAACTAAATTTCCCCACAACCAAAGATTTGTGTATAGATAAAAAAAAATAAAATAAAAAAAAACCCAGTCCACCATGATATTCAATGAAAATTTGGATAAGATCAGCAAAAAAGCACATCAAAGATTACACTTGCTCAACAAATAAAATGAATTTGGTGTACAAAGTTTTTTTTTTTTTACAACATTATGACAGAAGCTATTAGGTAGCGGACCCCAGCAAACGCACTACACACTCATCATGACACTGGGACATATATCCTCCCTGGTTCAGCAACCTATCAATATGAAAAAAAAAAATAAACAAATTGTAAACGTGGCCGGCAAAACAATTGTAACTGAAACATTTTTAAAGAGGGTCAAAGACGTTCTCTACACCCCCTATCACCCGCTTCATGGCAAGTTTAAGTTCCTACTATCTGAAAAGATGCATTTCAGCCTAAATCAAGGACCAACTGATGGAAAAACTGTTCTTTTTTTTTTTTTTTTTACTCAGCCCATTATTCAGTTTAATTTATAATGTGATTGGGTGAAATGGCTTTGTCATTTTAGTCTGATTTTTTTAATTGATTTTTGTACTGATATTTTCCCTGGAGTTGTCTTTACTGTTTTTTCCAAAGTTGTAGAGTGATTGTGTCGGTGCTTGTAGTTTTTATGTTTTTCAACAGGCTGAAAGGAAAATTTCCCTACGGGGACAATAATAAAGTGATACTGATACTGATGATGAAAGTTGCTGTAGGGAGGAGACCCAGGACCTGACACGGTGGTGATTTAAGTGCCTCTTCTAATGTGGGCTTCTTATCACACCGAGAAATGAAATTTTGTTATGTGTGAACACATATTGACGATGAAAGATTTTTTATTATTATTTTGGTTTTTAGATTTCCTCGGCTGTCAGTCAAAGACTGTGTGAGACAAATGTGTATGAGGCCACAAGTATTCACTAGGTCAGTGGCTCTCAACCTTTTTACAACAGGTCCTGCCTCTCTAAGTGGCAAATATTCCACTGTCTTGACAGACAAAAAATTTACTATTCATTGGCAGTGAATAAATTATATAGTGTAATTGCATGTTCCATTTTTATTCACAAGTCGAAATTTAAAGGTTTGATGTATGAAATACCAAGAAACAGGTCTTTAGAGATCAAAATTCCAACTGCTAAAGGTCTATTATCATATTTGCGCATTAGATAGTTTGCAGATCAGTAAATATCTCATACTCACAAAGTTGGCTATTGTATGACGTTATTGTTTGAACACTTTGAACTTTGATTTTGAACTGGAATTACAAAAAATAAAAAGTTTGGTTTGAAAGAAGCACAGCAAACCACAATTAAGGCACAAAATACCCTTGCATGTGAATTGACAATTATTATAACCAATATTGCAATTTGAGCTTTGGCCAACCCTACTCTTTTTGGGCAGAGCCAGCTTCACCCAAGCTGTGAAACTAAAACTCTAGTACTCTTCAAGCTTAAGCAAATGCTATCTCCAGCGTTCTGCAGAATAATTCGTACCCCTTTAATTTTCTCACATTTTACAAGTATTGCAAATGTCAACATATAGACCTACAACAAATATCACATAATTGTGAAGTGGGAAAAAATGATTGCATTAAGTGTGGCCTGCTTTTATATTCACCCTTTTTTAGTCTAACAACCTTTAATAAAATCCAGTGAAACCAAAGTGCACCTATGTGTAATGTAGTTCCTGTTAAAATTCTGGTGTTCTTTGAAAGCCTTAGAAGTTTTTTACAGAACATCTGCAAACAAACAGCATTACATAATCCACAACACACCAAACACGTTAGGAAAAAGTCATGGAGACATTTAAATAAGGGTAAATAGTAAATCTAGAGGATTTGCAAAAATTTACAGCCGAGGTGGCAGAAACTGTTGACAGGACAGGTATTAGTCATGCACTCCACAAATCTGGCCTTTATTGTGGAGCGGCGAGACAAAATCCATTGTTAAAAGAAAGCCATAAAACTCCCTTTTACAGATTGCCACAAGCAATGTAGGAGACACAAAATCCTCTGGACAGAAGTGAGACTTGTTAGAGGCTGCAAAACTCATGAGACTTTGTCTGAGTGTGTGTGCGTGGGGGGTGGGGGTACTTATGCTACCCTCCAGCTAGAAAACAACTGTAAAGCACAACCAGAGCGACAATGGAAGTGAGTTAATGCTTATTCACATGCCTGGATGGCCCAGTCAAAGTCCAGACATAAATAGATTTTAGGATCAGAGGTATGTTTGAATACTGAGGCTAACATTAATCATCTATTATCAGTCTGACTGATCTTGAGCTATTTTGGAAAGATGGATGGGTACAACTTTAAAATCTGGATGCAAAGCTCGTAGAGAAAGGCCCTGAAAGACTTGCAGCTGTAATTTTAACAAAAAGGTGATTTTAAAAACAATTACCTGAGAGGGGCTGAAGCTTCACGCACTAAGTTAAAAAAGGGAAGGGAATGCATCATTTTTCTTACACTTCACTATTTTGTGATGCTTTAAATCCCACTAAAACGCCTCAACGTTTGTGGTTGTAACTAAAAATATACGAGGATGAAAACATTTCCAAAGAACCTCTATGTAAAACGAAAAAAATAAGACAGGCAGGTTTGACTGTCATAATGTAGTTATGACAACACAAAGAGCGCCTTTACATAAGTGACAGGACAATTCAAGCAGGAGAACACAAAGGAAGCTCCTCTGCATAGCAGGGTGGTTTTGCGGTATAGATATATATGTCCTTTTACCTTTACACGCCTGAGTAACATGCAAGCTTGCTCTATTCAGATCATTTTGTGTTTCCCCGTTTGTCGGTGCTTGGAAGTCCAATGGCACAAAGATCATTCAATGGCTAATTAATCAATTACTCTTATCAGGAGCCCCTTTTAAATGTTGCTAATTCGCCTAATTTTTGCTGATCTGATTTTGTTCAGATTAGGATCACAGAAAATCTTTCAACGCTCTGATTGACTTTGGGCCTCTGATGTGCCGTTTGACTTTAGAAGGAAAAAAGGCAAGGATCTAAGCTGGGCTGTCATTATCGCTGCCATCTCCAGAAAAATCATTTGGGCCAACCCCTGTCCTGATCATGGGGCTGCAGAGAGGAAAATGAATTTAAGAATAAAAGGGTTTTTCTTTTGTCTTCGTCAGGCTGAGGAGTGTGGGTGTCTCTGGACTGTATAAGGTTTGGAGATACATTCTTTAATGATGCATATATCTCTCAAGGCAACTTGATCTTTAATTAAATAAAACTGTAACTCCATTCTTTAAGTTGGGTGCAATGATAAACATGCTTCTGAATTTAAGTACAGATGCATCTAAGTGCATTAAATCAGTTAAATCAGTTAAAAGTAGTTTCTTTTTTTCCAGGATTTGAATCTGCAGTAACACCTAGATATAGATTTATTTACATAGGTTATTCAATTAATTAATGCAGTAATTTTCCCCTGGGATCATTCAAGTATGTCTGATTCTGATTCTGATTCTGATTATGTTAATTTTCATCATTTTGCTTAATTCTAAGTAAAAAATAACATTCTGGTTTTCAGAAAATTTGAATGAAAACTTTTTTAAGG
This sequence comes from Fundulus heteroclitus, assembly GCF_011125445.2. NCBI lineage: Eukaryota > Metazoa > Chordata > Actinopteri > Cyprinodontiformes > Fundulidae > Fundulus > Fundulus heteroclitus. The sequence goes on along the minus strand of NC_046379.1, from coordinate 13,735,569 downwards.
CAAGTCAAGTTTAATTATATATCACTTTTCATTACAAAAGTACTCAAAGAGCCGTTTTAACATATAAAGATCCAATAAAAAATTATTATAAATAAATTCTTAAAAAAATATTAAAACAAAGAATCATCCTACTGGATCCTCTGTGCTTGAATAGAGGGCAACTTAGTTTCTTATCTAGTTTTGTGAAGATATTTTAACTATCATCTAAAAGGCTGTTCTGAACATGGATTAGAAGTTTGAGGCTCAGATATTGTGGTCAGTACAATGACACCGCAAACATCAGAAGCAACACACCTTGAGATGTGCCCAGAATAACGGACATGTCGGCATCGACAGGGACTATTTTGGATCATCCATTGACAATGACCCAAACACTGAATTCAATGGAGGGTAGGGCAAGTGACTTGTGTAACCTTAATGGCACCAATAGTGACCTTAATGGCCCTTTTAGTGTGATTGTTGCTAATACAAACCTGATACTTTCTGCCCATGTTGAGCTGAAAAACTCATTTCAACAAGAGTGAAACGTCTTTTAAAAACAAGAGAAGAAATCCAGTTGCTTTCTATTTAAGCACCACTGTCGCGTCCTAAGTGACTAAGAATCTAAACCAGACATGTAGCTGAAGCCACTCACAGTGGATTTGTGAGCGTTACAATAACAGTTTTACAGCACTACCTAGATGTTTCATATAGTTGAATATTAACTTAAACTAAGTGCTTCGATGATGTAAACACATGCAGTTACAGATATCTGAACAGCCTTACTACAGAATGCTAGATTTGTTTGAAACATTACATAAATATCACAGTATTACAAACAAAAATAAAATGATTCTTAGTATGGGAATGATAACTGACGCACAAGGAGAAGCCATGACAAGGAGAAGCCATGTTGCGGTGGAAGCTGACTGTTCACAGTGTGCTACATCCAACCATGTAAAACAGAAGGTTTAGTGGAAGGAAAAAGTGTAGTTGAACACAGGGCACCTGCAACAGGGATAACAGTTCCGTTGTTCCACTGATAGACTCCTGATGCAAAGCACATGTAAAGGTTGGGGGCATTGACTAGTTCTCTGTTTCACATTTCCAGGACATTAACTGTTGCATCCTATTTATTAAGATAATCCGTAACCAGAGGCAGCAATAGAAGCATCTTAAAGAGAAAAGGGATAGGACTACTGCTCAGTGCAAAAGCCTTTTGCATAGTTGAATGCTGCTAAAGCAACCTGGACTTCCTTCACATGCCACACCACATTTATGTAGTAATTTATGCGAAAGGAGCCACAACCAGCTGTTGAGTGAATATGCTGTAAGGTACAGCACGGTCAGAAAATTTTTTTAACACTTCAATCCTTATATGCCCGCGTCCTCACTAAGACCAAGAAAGTAGAGCACATCACCCCAGTTCTAAAGTCCTTACACAGGCTCCCTGTATCTCAGAGAATAGACTTTAAAATACTTCTGTCTATAAATCACTGAATGGCTTAGCACCTAAATACATCAGAGACTTGTTATCAGTGCATCAACCCTCCAGACCACTCAGGTCTTCTGGCTCCAGCCTACTCTGCATACCTAGAACCAGAACCAAACACGGAGAAGCAGCATTTAGTTCCTATGCTCCACTTATCTGGAACAAACTTCCAGAAAACTGTAAAAGTGCAGAAAGCCTGAGTTCTTTTAAATCAAGATTAAAAACACATTTGTTTAAATTGCCTTTGACTGTTCTAGTTAAACTGTTTTAATGTTCTTTTTTTTGTTTCTACATTCTATCCCTACTTGCTTTTATTTTGTTTTATTTTCCAATATTTTAATCATGTAAAGCACTTTGCATTGTCTCTGTACTGAATTGTGCTTTATAAATAAATTTGCCTTGACTTGCCTTATACCTTGCCTTATACCTTGGTCTAACCCTCTTTTGCTGTAAGCTTTAAACATCAAAATAACTGAAGTAAATGCTGGACACGTATCACCTTGTGTAATTGATGTGTATAATATATGTTTCACTTAAACTGAAATACTGAAATAATTTGCATTTATTGCGATACACCTAATTTTGATTTTAAACAGACTGCAAAGTTACAGGGTCAGTTCATCTTGTTTTCCCCTGAAATCCTCAGTTGGTGCAAAGACAGCAAAAGATGTGAGCTTCCGAGAACGTTGCTACGGCAACAGCAGTTCTGAGGCATCCTCTAACAAGTTGGCTGGGAATGCAGTCCCGGTTGTTGCGTAAGACGGGATTTTCTCTCTTCCTCTGGCTCGCACACACTCGCGGGGCATTTCCTGTGGCAGAATTTCACATTCAGCATGATTTATTCATAGCTGGATCACGCTGCTGGATTTACAATTGCACCATGTAAATGCAAACCCCCTTGCCATCAGCCATAGTTTGTTTAAATTAGGATGTGTGTAGGGGGTACAGGAGCATTGTTGGATTTCCGGTCTATGTCAGTGGAAAGAGGAATTTGAAAGAGTTTGGTGGGAGACATTGTCAGCTTTATAAGAAGCAATATGAAGGCAGCTGTCATATTTGAGAATACTTCAAGGTTGTGTGGGGTAAAATTACCACACTTAATATCAGCGTTTAATGTTTTCAAGCTCAGAAACTCAGGAAACACGAAAGACTGCGGATCCTGACGCTGTGTTTTAATTCCGTTCGTCACCATATTGTTCTGTCCCCACTTTGACTGGCAGAGAGAGAAGGGTGCTATAAGGTGGAGTGCTGAGCATCGCACAGATAACACACTCAGACATTAGCTGACTCACGATAAGTATCCTGACGCTCAGCAGCTTCTCTTTGTCGGACCGCCATAATCTCTCTGCCGCTAAATACTTTATGGGGACATTCAACTCATGGCAGCATAAGTAAAATTGAGTGCTGAAGAAGAAAAATAGCCTTTTTCGGCTTTATGCGACATATTATCAATTACCACAATTTTTTTTTTAAATAGATAGGTGCCTAGAGTGACAGACAGTAATATTTATATTTGCTATTTTAGCTCATCTCCTGTAGCTGTTATCTTCATGCACTCTCCCTGAACATGCAACCACACACACACACACACACAACTGTCCTCCCTTGAGCGTTACTGTTGTTTACAGAATCTCAGTTGACAAAACCCACTTGCCTCCGCTAGCTCTTCTTCGCTCTAATCTATCCCTCCATGCTCTCAGGCACACTTCCAACCTGCTGTGAGAAACATTGTGGGATGTAGTGTTTGATTGCCAAGCAAGAATGAAAATGAGAGCTCTCTCTCACACACACACACACACACACACACACGCGCACACATTTTCAAACATGTGTGCGAGCATCACCACATGCCGTTTGATATGACAGGAAGCACAAGAGGCGACGGTGCTGTTGTCGCCTGGAGGTGGCGCGTCAAAGGCGAATCCAAATAAAGGCCACAATCCAGATTGAAGTAGACTAAGTGTAATACCTTGGTTTACTGAAGCAAAATCACAGGGACGTGAGGGCTAGCAATCAAAAACTGTTAATATGGAAAGAAACTAAGTAAACATAAAATAGGATGTGGCTTAGACATGTGAAATGACGGGTAAATAACATAAAAAGGATACAAAATATATAAACATTTACCACAATGTCTTGTACCATCAAAGTTTTGTCTTTGATACAGTAAGGAAAGAGTAAGGATGTTTGCGTTTGTTCAATCTTTACTTGATCCCAACAATGCCTCTTGGTAAGAAATCTACTGGTGGAGCACCAGTTTATTCCCCCTTGAAATATGCCAGATCTGTAAGGAACATGCTTTCATGGGTTGAGGAGCAAAGTTGAGTGTTTGGTAAGGATGGATGTCTGAGAACTTCTACTCAAAGATCTGAGTAGAGACCATCCTGCTTTGACACGACACAGCTAGCATGTTCGTATTTTGCTTCTTCAAGTGGTTCTTAAAGGTACAGCGGACGATCTTTCATCCACTGTACCTTTCATCCTCTGGGTAAGTGCATGCGTTTGACGCGCTGCGTGCTCTCATTCAAACGGTTCAACCCCAACCAGCAGTTTTCCCTCTTTTTGCTAAAAAGATATGATGCTGTGACAGAGATCTTTTACTTATGACAACATTTGTATCTACTGCGTCGAGTGCACGCATTCAACAGAAATGGACAATCCAGTAAACTCCGCCTCATTTCCAACCAACTACTTGATAACTCTAAGATAAGATAAGAATCCATTGCATTCATGCGTTGGCTCACTCATCTCTTTTGTGTTATTGGCGACTTGAGGGAGCCGCAATTCCCTTTCCACTTCAGTCTCACAGACAGCTGCTGCTTCCTCGTTCTGGCTGCGAACCCCGCTATGAAGCTTATACCTGCCTGCAGTCACAGCGGGGTTTGCAGTCAGGAGGAGGCCGCTTTAACGGTGAAGTCGGCAATAAAACAGAAAAAAAAAAATGAGAAGTTTTTTTTTTTTTTGAAAATTAATAAATCGGTGGAGCAGAAGTCTGAAAAGTCGCTGATAACAGCGCTGCAGTGACAGAGAGCATCAGCCTCCTCAGAAAATGACAGGAAAGGGATGTGTCTGCCTTTTCCCTCTCGCAACTGCGAAAACTGTCTAGCAGAGACCTGAGTGAACCAGCGCGTGGAGGCATGGATTGTTTGTTATCAAGAATTACCCGAACCTTTGAGATCGCTTAGCAGACTGGACTGAGCTAGCGGGCCAGGCCACCTTCGGGAGCACCTGGAAAGGCGCTCCAGACTAACTAAATGGGTAGCTATGTTTTTCCCCTAAAAATAATTACTATTGAAACATATGAAACATTTCTTTTCAAAATAAAATATTTATACTATAGAATATATTTAAAAAAAATTATATTTATAACTTTCTCGCCTCAGAAGACATTACGCTTCTAAAATAAAAAGAAATGGTAAAGTTCTAATGGTTAGCTTTTTCCCTTCTTCTTCAATGTGCAGAGTGCACCTTTAACTGTGAAATCAAAAGGAAAACAAGAAGTATTTTTTAAAAGAATAATACTTTGTGGTATTTCTAACACTATTCAAACAGGAACAGAATCTTTTTCCTTAAAGGACAATTAAATCTTAGCACAGAGACATACTTTTGAGAGGGAGCAAAGTAACAAACAAGTAAAATTTGTGTTAGAGCAGAGTTTTGAGTGAGAACAATATAAGATCTGAGAGTTAAAAAAAGAATTACTAATCCTGCTCTTAAATTGAAAATGAATGCTTAGATTCTTTTTTGGAAGAACAATACCCCACTAGTGAACTGGCTCCTTAGATGTGGAGAAGAAAGGAAAAAGCTTAACATAAGCTGCTTTCTCACTGTAAAAGGCTAGTAGCTAGTGGCTTTTTGTATAGAGAAGACGTCTAATAGTTTTCTCTATATTATTTTGAAGCACATGATTGAAATGTGCATGTCACAAGGAAGATAATCACGATAAGAGAAAAAAAAAAGATCTATGTTGAAACCTTAGCCAGTGGGATATTCAGCAAAAGTATGCCAACTACAGTCACTGACAGAGCATCACTGAAAATGTGTTTTTAGATAATTCCTCCTCTCACATTTATCCTGTCTGCAATAGGATCAAAATCCAAGTTTCATTAGAGTTTAGCTCTCATAGCAGAAGAGTGAGAGCAGCCATGCGAACATGTGAGACATGCTGTGCAGACACAGTCACGTCTCAGCAAGGTGTCAATCAGCTGTCAGGAAAAGATCAATGTCTTTCTCCCCATTTGGTTGTCACAGGGGCGCTTGCCCCGAGCGGAAAAAAAACATCTCTAACAACAGATTAGACCCCAATTGTTCTCCCAGTTTTCTAAAAACCACATTAGCAACGAAGGCGCCATAATATCACTTCGACCCCATGTGTCAAACTTGACACGTGTGCACGAAATGCTCTTTGCTGTCACCTGGATGGACAAGTGACAAGGATATCTCTCAAAGACATATGTCAGTGCTAACATTGATTGGAGCTGACAGACTTGTTACTTTACTTGTTGGCTCGCCAAATAAAACAGCTCAGGACGTTTCTAATTTTAGGCTTTAGGTTGCAGTTTCCTTCCTTTAAGTTACTAAAATAAACCCAGAATTCTTGACATGCAGCTAGTATTTACGGATTTTTATAAGAAATCTCTCCAGCAGATCTGTTCTTACCTTGATAAAGTCGTCCATTATTTCAAATGTTTTATCTTTTCTTCCATGAAAGTATTGGGGCTTTTTGGACGGGTTGATAGCAGGCAACAAAGAATCCACACATTCCCTCGCTGATGCAAAACCTTAAAGACTGTTTCGCATGTGTTGCCTCAATGCTGGGACTCACTCCTACCTTCATCCAAATCTTCTCTTAAACAGCAGCAAGGCGACGTGGTTAGGTGCAATGCTATCGCTGCCAAGTCTGAAGGTCGCATGCCTTTGATCTCTCAGTTTAGTGCAGCGCTTTATTATCTTTTAACTTTGTTTTCAACTCCAGTTAGAGTCTCAGCCAGGGGAAGAGTGGGAGCTGTCAGTGATACTCAGTGAAGATATAATGCTATTTAAATGCTAATGTGTTAAGAGGAGCAAAACGACCTTTACTCCCACCCTGCATGTGAGCACATCGGCAGCCCCAAACATAGGCCTTTAATAAATGAGAATTTTCCTCTGACTCTGTTGGCTATCACCCTTATGATCACCCTTAGTGATAAGCCAGCACATGATGCTGGCTTATCACTGGCCATGAGCAAACGATGATTCCTTAAAAACTAGACTGGTTTTCCATTTATCTTAACATCTACTTTTTCACATAAAATTCTAAATTAATATTTTTTTTTTGTTCAAATTTATTGCAATTTGATGCAATAGACCAAAATAAAGGAACTTAGAATTTAAAAGCATAAGTAAAAGATTAAATGTTCTTCAAACATCTGTTCTCTGGGAGTAAAAACATATGCATGCTACACTTTTTTTCACAATATTATTTGTAATAAATATTAATATTGTACCTAAATACCTAAATACAAGCACATCCCAGAAAGATAGAGAGCATAGAGCTGAACATACTGTTTAATATTTGAAAAAAAAAAAAAAAAAAAAAATTAATTATGTTATATAATTTAAAAAATGTCTAACACTGAAGTTTTTATATCTGCGAGGCATACTCTTCAAAATAAAAAAAATAAAAATAAAGACTATTGCACTATGTGGGTAAAAAATCTATATAATATGAGTTTCACTTTCTGAAATGAGTGACAAAAATTTCACTTTTTAATGGTATTTTAATTTTTTTAGATATAGCTCTGATGAGTTCTGTTTTGAAAAGCATGCATCATTTTACCATTTTTTCTCGCTTCCCACATGCTTGACTGTATGATCTTCATGCTAATGCGTGTGTTAGGCTGACGCCAGATATTAACGACATTATCAATCCACCCTGAACAAAGATCAAAGTCCAATTAGAGCCCAAAATTCATTTAACATCCATCCATGATGTATGCATGTAAGGTTCTGACTTCAACTATCGGCCGGTCATATTATTATAATTTTTTTGCCAATTAAACTGTGCTGATTTTCCTCAATATGCCTTATGCAAATATAAACCAACCTTCAAAATATTTCTGAAGGTGTATTTTCAGAAATGTCAAAATGTGTAGCAGCTATGAAAGAGGTGGGGAAAATCCACAATAAAGACAGACACAGAGTGAAGGTAAATAAGTCTGTCATCTGTCGTATAATCCCAGGAAGTGCCGCAACCGTGTAGGAAGATAATTTATTCAGCAAGTATCTCAGAGGACAGCCGTCAAAGAAAGGCCTTGGAGTAAGATGATGACTTAACATCAGGCAGGAATTTAGCGTCAAATAAATCAGTAATGCGGCGTCATCCTTCTGGTTGCAACACTGAACTAGTCTGAGTCAGAGCTAGAATGTTCACAGGATCTAGTCAGTTTAAATACATTAATTAGTAATATTTTTAAATGCGTCTTTAAGTTTATGCAGTTGCGCCTTTAGAAATCCAGTCCCTCTTGAGTGAACATGTCTTGTTCCGCCCCCACCCCCCGCCTCTTGAATACTTAGAGTACCCCGGATTAATTTTGCAAAAGGCTTCCAAGTAGTGATCTTCATAGAGGATTGGTAAACACAAGTGTTTGTTTTGATCTCAGTAGATGGCGGGCGTCAGAGAAAAAAAGATGAGCACGGCTGCACTGCAGGGTTGAGATCTCAGACTGTGTCGAAAACAAGTTTGGAACTTTGAATAAATTTAATCAAGTTTTGAAAGATGAAAAGGATCCTCTTAACCATGGTCACGTTTCAGTTTCAGCTCAGAAAACAGCCCTGATGATTAAACACATGATTTGACGCGAGGTGCTCCCAGAGCCAAAATAATCAGGAGGAAAATCCAGAGTCCACAACTTCTTTGAAGCGGTGACAGAGCCCGGAGGAGCTCACATCACCATGTTTGCAGCGTGCATTCTGCAGTAAAGCTTTTACCGCAGAGTTTGTATGTAGACAGAAAACAGGAGAACACAGTGAGCGAGTGCTCTGGTTATGGTGACCTCAGACCGCGCCCGCCATTCTGGGTACGAGAAGTGGCAAACACAGATAAAAGACAGAGGTCAGCCCGGTCTCAAACAAATGGCTAAGGTGTTTGGGGCCTCTCAACACTGCATTAGGTGGCGGTGCCGCATAATGGGTCAAAAATGACTTGGAGGCGACATCAGTGGATAGGTAATGAGAAACTTTGTTGTTCTGAAGAAGGTTTGTGATTAGATGGTATAAAAGCTTAGATAGTTATCTTTACAGAGAAGGCTTGGCCGCACGGCGGAAATAGAGTTGCTGTTTACATGCGGTTTGAGTCTAAAGTGGCTAATATAGCAGGATTGTTTTCTTCTTTTCTATTATTGTTTTAATTTTTAGCCTTGGGCTTAGTTGAGCTGTTAGCCAGGCTCATTTGTGCGGTTTTACCATTTTGTCTAAAGCTGCTTTCCTTCCACCCGTCCTCACCACATGTGGCTCATAAAAACTCTCCTTCAGTTTGTGAGGTTACAACCTGAGCGTCGGTCTTTATGAGGCGTATCTTTGTGAGGCAAGAGAGCTTAGCTCTGTTATCCTGTTTCGTTCCTATTTCATAAGGTGACGCGAGTCCTTTCAGCTGCCACCTTATTCAGGGGTCGCCACAGCAAGTCACTACAACTTCCACACAGACTTTGTCAGGGTTTTTACTCCAGATGCCCTTTCTGACGCAACTTGGATTTAAACCAGGGTTCCCCGTTTCAAAGATGCAAACTTAGCCCCGGAAGGACATGGTAACAAGAGGCTTTCTAAAGCTGCCTGAGTGAGCATGCTTTCATGTTCACAAAATGTCTTTTTCCGCTGATTCTGACAAACGCTAAGGAAAGATTGCAGTCAGAATCATGCATAATTTGCACTGTTTGACACATAATATTGAATAAATTATTTCATATAAAAATTCATTAAAAGTGCCTGATAGCTTTAAAATATGTTGTCAGCAGAAAACTGTAAAGTATTCACACCGCCTGAACGTTTTTATATCTCTACCCGGTTTGCACATCTGGAGACTATATTCCCTCCCAGACTAGAGGAAGAGCATCTCTGTACATCAGTTTTTAATGATTCTTAACCTGATTAAGTTTTGATTCTCACCACTTCATTGCAGTTGCATGTTTTGGGTTGTCCTGCTGGAGCAGGGTTTTCTTCTTGTCCTGTTGACGGGTTCTCCCACCTGAGCTGTGGATTTTCACAGATGCTTCACAGTTACTTTCACCCTCTTGGGTGTTTTCTATGATTAATAGTGTCCTCGTCCAACTCAGCAGTTTAGGCCCTGTCCTGGTAGGTGTGCAGTTGTGACACACCGTTTTCAAATGATGAACAGTGTTTAAGGAGATGTCTTAAGTTTCTGATATTTTGTTTGTGAGGCTTTTTTTTCTCTAATATTCTCTAACAAACCTAAGAAACCTTAACAAAGCAGCCACATTTATTCTGAGATTAAATTCCCCACAGGTGGGATCTATCAAGATGACTTTCGATGGGATTTTTCTTGTATTTATTTGCGGGCATTTGATGGGTGGGAGAATATATATCAGACTGTTAAAAAAATTATTTGTAAATAAAAAATATTAATAATTGAATGCTTTATCCAGTTTTGGGTTGTTTTGTTCAGCATACAATCCCCAAAATTCTTTGAAGTGTGTGTCGTTTTAGAGTGACAAACGGTGATACTTTTTAGAAGGCACTACAAAAAGTCAGAGTTTTTATACTATAATCCTAAATAAAACTGGATATTCTGAAATCACAGCAAGGAGATCGCAATGAGGTTTAACAACAAGGTAAATCTTTCCTCTAATTCAGATGGATTTATTACAATATAAAGATAGCGTGTTTGCCCTTGATGACCGATCAGACAGAGTTGGTTTTTAATCTAAGGCAACAGGACAGGGAAAAGTGAAGGATAGTAGATTTGGCGATCGCCTCCCAAGGACTCCTATCTGGCCGTATGCCTCACACCGCCCTCCTCCCCGCTATGACAGATGATGCCGACACAGTGGAGTGATAGGCTATTATTTTACTTTGCATTGGGAAAATGGCAATGCAGGCTTCGACCTGTCACCTGCCCTTCCCTTTTATATGTTCTCTACTTTTTTCCCCCTCCTTCCTTGCAGAAATATGCCACCGCGGATGTGATTTGAAGGGTGTTATAGAAGTGCTGAGATTTTGTCCCTGCAATCTGTGCATTTCATGTCCACAATTTGGGCTTTTTTTTTGTTGGTGCCCTGTAGCTGAAGTGAGTGGAAGTGGTGGATAATGTTCAATAGGTGTGTGCGAGAAGTTCCCTCATTACAAGGTGGGAAATGGCTCTCTCTTCTGGGAAAATGCATTTTTTGTAATTTCCATTATGTTTCTGTCCCTGTCTTTTGCAGACCAGCAGTATTCATGGTCACCCTCGCAATACTTCGATGAAGACATTTATTCCCCTCCACCCAGGAACATGAAGGGTCTCTCTGGTGGCCGCCCTGCCCATCTCCAGCTCACGTCACCCACCTCACCTCACACCTGTGGCTTGGTCGAATGTGACCACTCCCTGGATCACCATCTCCACCATGGTGACCCGCGGTCACCCACCTACCTCCTCAGCCCCACTGACAGCTGTGTCCTTGAGAGTCATCACCGCTGCTCCCCCCGGAGCTCCATCCACTCTGAATGCATGATGATGCCAGTGTCCCTATCAGCCACCGACCATTCTATATCCAGTAGCACTTTCCCTCGAATGCATTACGGCAGCAGTTCGAGAGACGGAGGTGGAAACAGTTCCGGCGGTAGGGATTCTCGAGACGACGGCGGCTCCTCCTCGCACGGCGGCAGCGGCAAAATGAACCGGATCCCCGCGAATCTTTTGGATCAGTTTGAAAAGCAGATGCCGCTGCACCGAGACGGCTTCCACACGTTGCAGTACCAGCGCACCTCCACCACAACCACATCGACGGAGCACCGCAATGAAAGCCCCGGCCGAATTCGCCACTTAGTCCACTCAGTTCAGAAACTCTTCACCAAGTCGCACTCCCTGGAAGGATCTTCCAAGATGAACGGTACAAAAAGTGACTCGCACAGGGATGGCTCACATCACCACCATCACCACCACCAAGGCCACCACAAACACAGCAAACGCAGCAAGAGCAAAGACCGCAAATCCGACGGCGGAGGAAAGCAGCGGCACGGCGGATGGTGGAGCTCGGACGACAATCTCGACAGTGACAGCACCTACAGGACGCCGAGCATCATGTCGCGGCATCCTGTCGACCACATCAGCCACTGTTATCCGGACTCGATGCACAGTCACCTGGCGGGGGACCTGTCACTCAAGACCTCCAAGAGCAACAACGACGTCAAGTGCTCGGCCTGCGAGAGCATTAGCATGGCGCCCGAGGGCAAATTCATGAAAAGGAGTTCCTGGTCAACATTAACCGTCAGCCAAGCCAAGGAAGCCTACAGGAAGTCTTCACTCAACTTGGAGAAGCCCATGACCCCCACTGACCTCAAACCCAGCTTGAGGCCGTGTCACTATCTACAGGTATGTTTGATCCCATTTATCATCGCTGTCTGGTTCCCTCTGGATCAGTTGCACCGATAACAATGTAGGAGTTTTACGGTTGCTTTTTATTACAGACATAATAATTTCAGTTCTCTTCAGTGCTGTTGTGATTTGGTAGACTGACACGGAATAGGTAATGGTGCTAATTTATGGATACAAAAAAGAAGTTGGCAGGTTGAGTGGTAAAATTTCTGCAGAGCAGCAACAGCAAATACAGATTGTGACAAGTTTCATAAATAAGCATTAACCAATAGAAAAAGAAAATCAAAACATTAGAAGAAAATACAAAACAAACATGATTCAAATTTGCTTTGAATATTCGTATAGTTAAGAATATACAAAGGTATCTCAAATATTGCATACACATGTTTAAAATGTATCAAATCTGTCGGATTGCTAAAGATTAAACATGAGGAGGAACCAATGAGAGAAGCTTGTATGGAGTAAATTTTTAACCTGTATCTGCCATAATGCATAGAGTATTTAGAAATTCAGTTTGAAGGCAGTCTGATTTTGAAATCAGCTAGGAAATATCACAATCTAGAGACTACAGAGGGAAACTGCTGTTACAGTGAGCAATGTTAATGCTAAATTTGCAAATTGGTAAGAAGACAAGTTAAAAACAGCTTTAAAAAGGTTGCCATCTCTTCTGGGCTATGTTTTACTAGAATAGGAAACTACTGTTTTATTCAGCTGTGTTGTGTGACTTCACTCAATCTCTCATGCAAAGATATGGTTTGAGCTCCGCTCATGAATGATTGATGACTATTCAAGGTAGAAACACTGGTTTTAGAAGGATTTTGTCACTGGAAGTAGTCGCTTTCCAGACCACGTTATAAAACATTTACACATCATCAAAGCGTTGAGAAAGAGTTCAGAGCACCAGCCTTTTTAAACTACTCCTACAAAGTTGTTCATGTCCCTGTCAGCTTTAGTCATAAAGTAATGTTGTAGTTTTATCCACATGCCACTTCTGCCTGGAAGTAAAGTTAAACGTTTGGAGTGGTCCAGCCAGAGTCCTGACTTCATTCTGATGGAGAATCTGTGGAAGGTGTTGCGCGACGGCAAGTGGGCCTTCCAACCCCAAAGACTTTGAACTCATCGCCAAGGATAAAACAGGAATGACCAGTTGGACATGTAAAAAGCTGAGCCCCTATGCAAAAAGAATCCTAAGACTAAAAGTAGCTCTTAATGACGTCATTTTAGGAAAAATCTTAGAACTTCCCGAATTCTAATAGTTTTTATTTTACCTCGGAAAGATAAACGCTTTTTAGAAAGCTCCTAAAGGGAAAAAAATGTTAGGAGTAGTGAGGAGGACTTTTAGCGAGCACAAGAGTGTCTTAAGCAGGGAAGATGGCAGAAAGAGAGAGAGAGCTGATTGGATAATCACCACCTAAACCGGAAATGAGCACATAAACTTCAAAAATCATACAATTATTTATATGTAGATAAATACATCTGTAGCACTTTGAGATCTTGCTGACAAAAAGTGCATTTTATTATTAAGATAAACTTTATCATCCACATAGAGGGAAATGAAGTAGTTTCAGTACTCCGACGGGTTAAATGTGCGTTTCTGGTAATGTGATTTTATTGAAGATACAATAGGAAAACTATTGAATAATCATGAATAAAAAGTGGAGAAATGTACAAAGAATACAGTATGGAGGAATTTTTATATCATTCATAAAAAATGCTCTCAATAGTTGACATTTTACAAGAAATTGGAAAAAGTTGCAGAAAAATATATACTTAAATACCTACTGTTGATAAAATAAAAACGGTGAGAAAGTATTTTATGTATTGCACATGATGACCTCAGTAGCCAAAACGGTCATCTTGAAGTTTGCTGGTGTGATGTCATTTCCTCTCTGGCTTTTGATTGCTGCACGGAGCGATTCTTACTTTCCATGCTGGTGCATAGAGATAAAGATGCACAGAGAAAAGGATGCATTGGATGCATTTAGGCCTGTCACAATAACAAATTTTGCTGGACAATAGATTTTTCTACAAATTATTGCGATAAATCATATTGTCATTTGGAGACCTTTTTCAACTAATATGATAATGGCATAATAACGCAAGTATAAGCTACTGGTTCAGACAAAGCGGGTGGCGTGATTTGGTCTATATCCAACAATCTCCCTCCCTGCAGTGGTCGTGTTTGGCTCTGACACCAATTTCATTTCATTTCAAGCTAGCATTTCTCTGGCTATCCCTTACGAGGCTTTCATGTTAACTTTGATCAAGTACCGACCTTCCAAACCTTTATTGTCAAAGCACCCTGCTCTGCACCTATTTTCCTTCGTCAACGTCTTTTAAAGTTGATGGGTAATTAACAGGCCTAAACCTGATGTTGACTCAATGATCTCCAATAAACCACCATTCAACTGGTTTAAATCTCTGGACTCCTCCATCTCTAAATTTCTTTGGAATGATAAACCCCCCTCGTATCAGCTTAAGCTACAGAAGACTAAAGATAGTAGGGGACTAGATCTGCCTAACTTACATCACTACTACTTATATATACACTACTTATGTCTTATATATATATATATATATATATATATATATATATATATATATATATATATATATATATATATATATATATTAGTGTTGCCGCGTTCTCTGTTTTTCTAAACTTTTTATTTCAGATGATTATTTTTTTGTTCATTCATTAAACTTAAATATGTCAGTGCACTGTTCTGACTTTTGACAAGCAACTGAAGAAAATACATATATATTATCTGTCTGTCACAGTGTATATATTGGAAAAAATGGAAAATGCCCAGAAAAGCTTTTCCAAGATGAGTCAATAGACAAAAAGAAAAAAAGATTGATCTAAAACACTGCATTTGTTTTGTCTCTCATTCTGGATATTCCAATGTGATCCCGTCCTATGGCGCAGCATGTGGCAGCCAGCAGAAATAACTAGCACAGCAGGACAAATCAATTAACTCTGTAAATGATCTCCGCCAGAGGGGATGATCTGGCAGAATGAGAATAAAACAGCAGAAATCAATGGAGATTTTTACCTTATTTTCCTTTGTTTGCTATGTTCTTGCATGGGTTTCAGTTCTGACAAAAACCTGCTATACCCTTATATCTTATACCCTATATGATATGCTGCATAGGAGTAAATGCAGGATGAGTCAACACATTTTACAGATGCATTTTGTGGGTTATATCAGAATCCTCTTGTCTAAATCTTACATTTTAAACTATAAGCATACAAAGTAGAGCTGCAGATGCAAAATGTCTGCAGCCAAAATAAAGTGGGCCTTTGAGTGAAACAAGTAGACTTTTTTCTGTAGGTGGAGAGTGTGATGTGTACGGCCAATGCAGAACTCAGATGAACCAAAGGATCCAACAAAATCCTCAGCCTAGATTTGACAGGCATATTTTTAAACTTCACTGTTCATCATTTTGAAACAGACAGGGAAAGCACTTACCCAATCCAATTTGCAGTAATTCAACTAATTGAAGTTCTCTCCTGAACAGAGAGTCGCCGTGTTGCAGCTCCTATCCCACTCTTCCTTCCTTCCTTCCTTCCTCGCTTTCTTCCATTTGGCTGTCCAGCTGAAGTAGTGTCCAAGTTGCAGCACCATAAACATTTCTAAAAATAAAACCTCAGCTCCTGCTCCCTGCCGCAGGGCTATATTTAGCTCAACTTTATCAATCCAATCCGCAAAGGGTGAGACACATTTTCCCTCCCCAGAGGAGAATCAATGCCCACTCAGGGACCTCTCACAGAAGATGTATTGAAACAGAAGGCCGTTAGAGATGCACACTGCTGAGGTCTGTGCCTCTCTGATGCTCACACGCTTCACAATGCAGAAGGAGGTGGAAAAAAAGCAACTGAGAGGTTGTGTTTTTTTTTTTTCTTCTTCCTTTTGGGCACTGTTGATCTTTACAACAGCAGCACTCAGACAGTGGACCCTGAACAAGTTCATTCAGAAATGTCCCTGCACAAACTGAGGGGGTCACATTGAGAAGTATTCATGTCCTGCTGCCATCAAACAGGGATTATCCTCAACTGTCTGAGCTCGATCAACATAAATTGTACTCAGAGAGGGTGTGCACTAACTGCTTGTCCATGTGTGAATGTGTGAGGAACTGTTATTTCTTTTTATTGCACACCAGATGGCTTGATGATGTGCCAGTCACCTTGTGTGCGTCCTTGTCTGATGACACATAAATGAAAAACTTCTGAAGTGCTGTGAAGGTATGAGATTGCAGACAGAGAGGGGTGTCAGCCTGAGGCTTTTGGCATTTGTTTGGGACGGCAAATGTGCCTCTGTCGAAGCTCAGTAAACTAATAATACAGCACAGGTCAGAGGTTTACATACAGTTCTCATGGGCATACGCTTCATTAATATGAGCTTGTAATTATGTCTTTAAACCCTTTTTTTCAGGGCAGCTGAAAATACAGCTTTAGTAAAATCTTAAAACAAAGCTTAGTGCACAAGCTTCTGGAAATTTGACCAATCAGAAGGGATAGAGTTTCGCTTTTATACATGGTCCATAAATTAGACTTTGTTGGGGTCTGGGCCTTTCAAGAAGCTTAATGTTGGCCTGCATTATCTAGTCCCGATCCAGTTTTGATATACGTTTTGGTATCCTCATCCATTTGTTTGTGCGCTTTCAGCCTTCTAGGTTTTAGTTGAAGAGATGAAACATTTGGAAGTATACGTCCTACTCCTATCTTCTATCCATTGTGCAATGCACCAGTAGCAGCAGCAGGATAGCTGACCTTTAGCTGCAGAAAGGTTGACCTTTAGTTTGACACTTGGTACAGTATTCCTCAGTTCCCTGGGTTTGAAAGCCCGATCTTGATTCCTCCAATTATACTGTATTTCTTAATATTTGCCATTGTGGAAATTCTTCACTTTTTGACTTTTATAGCTATAAAAGTATCCTGCAGAGGACATTTGGGTTGTCCATGTGAGCAGCTGCAAGATTCAGTCAAGCTTGGAGGTGTCTGTTATGGAGCAGGGTTTTCTTTCTTGGTCAGTCCCGTCTAAGTCCAGCTTGTTGTCCCACTTGCTTCTCTGCAGACAGAGACACTGGCATTTTAGCAGTTTCCATTTAATAGCAAGGTTGAACCATGGTGCTTCCTGGATTGTTCCTAAACATCTTGATCAGTTTATTTTGATAGGAGCTGAAAGTTTAGATCAGATGGTTAACACTCAGGTACAGTTGGATTTCCTAACAGGAGAATGATCCCAAACACATATCAAAAGATGTTTTGGAGCGGATAAAGCTTATTATTAAGCAGATGGAATGGTACTGAGCTCAGTCGCATTAAAAATACACAGAAGTATGCCACCTCTGTGCCAAAAAAACGTTTCATTTTACATCAACTTTGCTAATTCTAATGAGTAAAGTGCAAATATTCTGCCACAATTTTCATAAGAGCTCGTTGATGGCTAGAGGTGTAACTAAGCAGCATTTATTCACATTTGTGTGGGGATGTATGGTAATATTTCCGCATTTATCCATAGCTTTGAACCTGCGATTTTAGCAGTCTACTCCATGACTCACTGTGTGACGTTGATCTAGTAGTCTTTGGTACGCCGTATTAAATCTGTTACGACGCATGAAAATTAGCAACTTCGTCAGCATGCTCTACATCAGTGTATGCCGTCCATCGACGGCACGGTTGTTTTTAATATAAACAAGTACAATCAACTGTTCAGCCACTTGCTCTAGTCTTCATTCCCAAGTCCATCCAAAACAGACGTTTATAAAAAAAAAAATAGTCCAACAAACGTCAATCTTCTATAATAAATAATCATTTAAAAAAAAGTTTGCCAAAATGTCTTTATTTCAGCACATCAAAATACAACAGGAAGAAAAACATTTATTGGGGTGCGAATTATTTATCATTGTTTGTAAATGTTACCACAATAAGAGAACAATAATGTAAGCTCTCACTGGTTTGTTACAGGCATGCAATCCAGCATGCACTCAGGTGATGAAGATCCAGCCAGAGAGAAATATTCCACTAGTGTCTACTGAAATTCTCATAAATAATGCTGAAGTGTTGAAACGGCTGTTAATGTAAGCTAAAACACAATTACATTATTTTAAATACAAAAACATATAAGTCACCCATACTTGATAGGAAGTGAAAATATGCCGAGTAGGTGTATAATCAACAACAGAGAACTTTTCGGACGCTGGATGAATGAAAAGTCTGTTTTGCTCCTTTAAATCCCCTTTTTATGCCATAAATCTGTTGCACATGCTCTCCTCGAGCTCCAAGGAAGAACCGAGCAAGACGGCGTAACCACGGAGTAACCATGGGTGCAGTAGGCGTTGCTTTTCACGGATTCACGCATGCGGTCTGGAACATAGCGGACACGTACAGGAACGGAGGATGTGGAATCTGGGGGATACATGGTCTGTGCATCTTAAAGGCTTCACAGGGCTTGGAAAAAAAACTTCAGAAAGAAAATAACCATTTTAGCGAAAACTGACTGGTAGTTGTTCTCACAATGAGTCTGTTTTTCTCAACGCTTTAGAAAAGGAATATTAGCCTTACAATAGTTTTACTAATAGGACATTATGCTTGGTTATTAGTTAAATAACTGCGAAGTTGGCTTGCCAAAGGTGAAGCTTTAGAGGGAGACAGGCTGCTTGCTGAACTACTTCAGAAAGTCTAAACTAGGAAAACGGTGCCACCATGAGCACGGAGGTTCCCTAAAATGTTCTTGTAGAAATTTCTAGTTGGCAACCAAGTCATGAATCACTGCTTAGTGAGGTTTGATTTAAAAAAATTTTAAAAACGAAACAGTTTAACATGCATATTAAGCATGACTGCAGCCCATGTTGAACCATGTTTCCCATTGGCCATACCAGCAATGACGAAACATGGTTCTACATGTTTCCCCATTGCTGGCCTCCCACCAAAGGAATCAACATCAGGTTTGGGCCTGTTCATTACCCATCAACTTTAAAAGATGTCACAGAAGGAAAATAGGTGCAGAGCAGGGTGCTTTCAAAATAAGGGTTTGGAAAGACTACTCTGGAACAAGTGCATCATTCATGCTTTCAAAGGTGGTCGTTGCTGCAGTGTCATTTGTGAAACTGTCTGAAAATGCCATTTTAGTTTCTGTGTTAGGAAAAGCCCCATCAGGAAAAAATAGGTTTGCTCTGACTGGTCCTCACTCTCAAAACAAAACATTTTTTTTTTTATTTTTTTTTTTTTTAATGTATAGAGGCTTATTGTGTTAGAATTTTTCTATTAAATAAGATACCGGTCAGAAGTCAAAGCAAATATTTCATACAGAAATATCATGATTTATGCCTCAGACAAGATTTTTGATAAAGGTTTTCTGTGCGCCACCGTTCCCCTGAGATTAAGCAATAATAATGACTGATTATTTGATGAGCTCAAAGAAATTATTGCAATCCACTCACGCACACATCAAGAAATCTATATAAATTTGTCTTTAAAGAAAGGTATGTGGCTGACTGAATAGTTAGTATAAAAACTAATTTTCTATGAGGTTTACATGGATCGTTCCAAAATAAATTAGCTATTATGACATTAGATTTTATGTAAAATAAGTACCCATTCATTCATAAAGTAAATGAGTGTCCATAAAAAGCATTAGGGTGAAGAAATCCATGGGTGTTTCAGGGTGTGACGCATTGGTCACCAGGGCCCAATGGAGGATGAGCGTTGATGTCAGCTAAAAGAAGATGCAGGACTAAGCACCTGTGCCAGTTTTCATTATGATGAGTTGACGACTCTTCATTCTCAGCAGCTAGCCTTCAGAGCCTGAGAAAGACAGCCCTCAAGTGAACACATTTCTAGGATGTACAAAAAAATAGCATTTATGTAAGCAGCTAAAAATTAAGCCTAAAGTAGGGCCACAAGTTTAATACTTGTGTTTTCAGCTTTTTTAATGTTGTGAAAAAGAAATCAAGAGCTATGACAAAACGGTAGAAAATATTGTTATATGTTTAGATTCGGAAGATCTGGCTGCATAAAATACAAAGCACAGATCCACATGTAAAATTCTGCAAGTGCTTCATAAGGTACAAATGTGAAATTTTTGACAAATCTGTGTTCCTCAATCCGATTGGACAGTGACCAAAAAAGTGAAATTGTTTTTTAGTGTTTAGAGTTCCCAGGAAATAGCAATTTTATACTTTTGGTTTGTGTGAACACATTTAAAAACACAAAAGTGCCATTCATGGGATTTATGGCCTGCACAAGTGCTAGTCTGTTAGACTCCAGGGAGAGTGAAGAGCAAATGAGATGATGAGTGAATGTGCATGAGACTTTTTACAGCCGACTGCGACAATTTATTGTGAACACACATGCTGACGTGAGTCACTTGTGCATGCACAAAATAGTTTTTCCTCCTTTTTTGTTTGCTTTCCACTTTTTTTTAAGGAGAAGCTGCTAAGAAAAAACTGTATGTCCCCAAAGTAAAAAAAAAAAAAAACTGTATTAGAAGCATTTTCTGCCCCACTGTGTCTGCACTTGAATGTATGTACACATAAAATCTGAAACATGGGCCATGAATATGCTCTTAATCCCCTTTATGTTGACACCCTTTGATGTTCAGTGAAAGAAATGTTCTTTAGAAATTACCTAAGTACATAGTTTCCACCTGTGTGTGATTTACAGTTTTGCACTCCCATATATCTACAAGTTCAGTCTCCAAACGTGCAAAGCCAGTAGATACATACCCCACCCGTATAACGGCTGCAATTGCAGCAAATACGAGGTTTATGTTTTTTTTCTTTTAAATAAAGATATTTGAAAAGCTCATATAATTTTTTTTTCCTAGTATAATCATGCACCTCTCTGTTTTGCTCTATCACATAAAATCCCCCCCAAAACCCAATTTTATGATTGTAACATGAAAGAATGTTTGCTAGGTTCAAGAGGTAAAGAGTAAAGAACCCTGAAAACATGTACATCAAAAGCCTAGGGTGAGTGTGAACTGTTTGCAACTGTTTCGTTTTTACTAAAAACGCTGAACATTTTTCAAGCCTGAGATCTGATAACATAAAACGCCAGTAAACAAGAAAAGATGACGGTTCAGACCTCTAAATGCCGACTCGGCGAGTTCATTTAACAGAAAAGATAAGGGTTTGATCCGCATTAGGGGTTTTGACAGAGAAGGTGGGAAAAGAGGACACCTCCTCCAACATCCTGTGTGTCAGTGCAATCTGACGGGGAAAATGAAAGGCTGGACTCTGAGGAAGTGTGATTAGCCATGACTGAAGCTGTAAGAGCTTTTTTTTTTCTGACATCCATCCTCGTCAGTCCCAACCAACTCTTCATCTTTTAACTGTACCCCTGCAGTGTCATCCCTCCTTCTTTACTTCTTTACTTAATGAGAGTGACTTGTTTTTTTGTTTTGTTTTTTTACTGGGTGGAAAGATGCAGTTGCATGGTTAATGAATGAAATGCACTGCCTCATTGTAGGATCTTCAGTTAAGCTTCTCTCTTCCTCGCCGCACCATGTGCACCAACCATATTCTCTGTAGCCACAAATCCAAGCACTCAAAGGGGACTTACTGTACAACACTTACTTCCCCAGTCTGCCTAGTCATGCTGTGAATGAGAAACTGGGGTTATGTAATGTTATTGCTACAATGCTTACAGCAGCTGCAGCGTTCCTCAGGAGTACCTTTGTTAACCCCCGCGAATTCCCCCTTTCCACCCAGAGATGTCTAACAATTATTGAAAGAAATCCAGGTAATTAAAAAGAATAGGACTTCTGTTACTGTTAAAAATGGAACGTTAAATATAAAATTTCACACTTTCTCTGTGAAGTTTCACACACAGCCTCCACAGACCTTGCATCATACCCAGAAAAGGGCACTGAGGCGCTTCGTTGCTCAAGCTTCCTCGTGTTACTTTAGGCGCAACAAAGTCGGTGAAGTTTTGTTAAATTTGTAATTGCTCTTTCCTGTTTGTGATGTTTTTACTTAGTGGGATCTTTCGATAAAGGTGAGCAGCGAATCACAAGAGGACAAGCATGTTTAAGATCCTGATTTATTTTGGGGTTTTTTAGGACTCCTTCCAAGTATTGATATCCAGCACCCATGACACTTAAAGGTCCTCTGTTAAGGAATTGTATAAAGTCTTAAAATAAATCCCTTTCTTATTGCAATAGCAAAATCTCTAACTGAATACTTTATAGAAATCCATCCTTTAGTTAGAACGTTATTATTATTTAGTGGGAAACTAATCCTAGAAGAAATAAGTGTTTTAACAAAGTCAACATTGCTAGGCATTTGATGCTTAATATGTTCAAGATCAATGCAACTGAGACATGTTTTAGATTTATACATCACACACACACACACACACACACACACACACACACACACACACACATTTCAGAAATTAGACCATTTACATGATAAAAACATAAGTGCATTTATGTGGCATATTAAAGGAAATTTAAGTTGCCTGACCTGCTCCCTTAGGCCTCCACCTGCTGGTACATGCCTGGAAACACCTCCTGAGGGAGGCATCCAAGGGACATTCGTAACAAATGCCCAAACCACCTCTGCTGACGCCTCTCGATGTGGAGGAGCATCAGCTCTACTCCAAGCCCCTCCTGAATGGCCCGGGGAGAGCATTTCACCTCATTTCACTCGCATTTCACTCACATTACAAATCTTGTTCTTTCAGTCATGACCCACATTTCATGACCATAGGTAAGAGTAAGAACATTGACTGATCAGTAAATCAATATATTCACCACCAAGGACCGGTGCAGCATACGCATCACTGCAGCGGCCGTACCGATTTGTCCGTCGATCTCATGCTCCATTCTCCCCTCGCTTGTGAACAAGACGCATAGATGGCACCAGAGAATAGGAAGCAAAATTAGTTAGAACATCTTTTCAAGATTTAGAAACAGTTTGAAATTCATTTTAATATTTTAGAAGTGCAAAAAAAAAAAAATATGAATTGACCCTATTGTTGAGGTCCTTTTCAAATCATTCGATGATGCATTTTTACAGCAGTCAGCAGAAGCTTCCAGCACTGCTTTCTGTTTCTTTTTTTTTAAATTCAAAGGGAGACACTGCTTAATTTATACACTTTATCAGCAAATCCAAATTAAACAAATCTCACCACAGCCTGTGTCTGTCCTCTGGCGTTCCGCTCATTAATTAGATGTCTAAAAATATCAAACCCCTCCAAGACTTAATTAACCCATCAACTCCATTTTGTAGATGGTGTGTGCCTGTCTCAGAAGGCGAAACAAATGACTCTTAGAGTCTGTTTGAGTTTGGGTCCCAATGCATGTTTAGAATAAAAATTACAAAAGTAAATTTGATTCATCTGTGTGGGTCTACATTTTGTCCTTTTACCCTTGGCATCAATTAAATGTTTGACTTTAGAACAATTTAGTATGTTCCATTGCTCATATAACAATAGAACAATATTTAATTTGAATCATCTTCCTTAAGATTAGTGAAAGTACTGAAATGTTCTTGATTGATTGATGGATTTTTCAGACCATTTTCATCTCTTTTACCTTTGAATCTATATATATATATATATATATATATATATATATATATATATATATATATATATATATATGTGTCATAGTGCACATATGAGCAAAACCAACAAAAGCAAAAAATAAATAAATAAATAAAAATAGATAAATCACCACTGATGCTGCTTGGGATTCCCCAAACCACAGGAGGGCATTAAAACCCAAAAAAGCACCAAATATTTATTTGTGCAGCTGGACTGCTCTGATAGTTACTACCACCTTATTGTTGATGGTATTGTTTCATTAGTTGTTGTTGACTGCATGCTGTACACATCGGCACCAATTATGTGATTGGATTGTTTCACTCAGGGGGAGTGATGCAAATTGCAGAAAGGTTTTCTAAATCTATTCCCCCAAATTAAAACAACATTTGGTTCATGTGACTGTTGGAACAAGATGATGAAAAATGTTAGCAGTTTTAAATCTATAACTTTTTAAAACCTTAATGACTGCTGTACGGAGAAATTGAAAAATGCCAGAAACATGTCTTAAAACAGCTAAGTGTTAGCTTAATTTGAGACATATTAGATGTTTTTTTTTCAGGTCAATATACAGCAATTGGCACATATGGATATTTAATGCAGGTTGCCCTTCTTAAAAACTCGACTATGTAACTTGAGAGGTGCGGATCTGCTCTCAGTGGGTCATGTGACCTAGACCTCTGCTTTACAGCAGTCTGAGCTCCCCTTAAACACGAGAGCTAACCTTACATACTTCTACTTTTCACATCTTTGAGTTAAAGTTTGTCAATGCCACCATGGTTATTATTACAAAATACAGTAATATAGTTCACACACCTGCATGTCAGCTCATTTCCTCTTTTGAAGTTCCTGCAGCCTTTCATAATCAAATAACTGAGCCTGTTGTCTGCCCTGTCCTTCTCTTCCATGGCTCCCCCTCCCTCTCCCTCTCCCCCGGCTCTGCGTCATCCTCTCCGTTTCAGTGGGAGACTCTGAGTAATCTAGAGGGGTGAATGTGGTCTTGTCTTTACAAGTAACTCGTGACTTCTCAATCTGCTGGCCCAAAGTGGTCTGCGATCAGATTTCAAAACAGGGAGACTGTTTAATTTTGCAACAGTGCAGTGTTAAACCTCAACGTTACAGGTCTAGTGCCCCTTAGTGGCTAAGTGGCTAAAGGTTACATGGTTTAAATATACAATATAGATACTGATGTTAGTTAATGAGTTGCTCCATGTGGTCAGAAAATCACTCAGCGTGTAGCTCAGAATATGTCCAATATCATTTCTTTATCGGGGGCAATGCATCAGTCAGTGTCTTCTGCAACTGGAAATATTTGGAAACTGCTGAATTTGTCTTTTAATTGAGTGAGAGTCAATTGTAAGTGACTTCTTTCAACCAGCTGACTGACAGGGCCCAGCAACAGCTGGGGAAAGACTTTTCCCTATAATCCATGCTGCCTGAAAAAAACTTCACTCCAGCTCTTTTTTCAGTAGGGAAAGACTGATAAAGTGTGAACAGTTTTAATTTTTTTTTTATATATATATCGGTGATATACCTTGATACTGGTAACCAATATAAAAAAAGAAAAAGCTTTGATTGAAAATAGCTTATTGTGGGGAATTTATGCATTAAAGATATTGTTATTCTATTGAATTAGAGGTTTTGTGTATTTCCAGGAAAACTATTCCTGTTAAAGCTATATATTAAGTTTCATGTTAAAATTGTTCAAAGGAGAGGGGGTGGGGATGTTATCACTATTAACAATAAATTGGAAAGGACCAGCTCTGTTTTTATTTGCTTGTTAATGATAGTGCCATTTCAATCTGCCTTTGCATCAGCAGTGATGAGTCTGACACATTAGTGACATTTGGATATTGCCTCTCTCCTGCTGACATTTGCAAGAGAGGCTCTACTGCCGCCCATTTTGCTGTGAACTTGTGAACAGTGAATTAGTCACTGACAGGAAGACAAAAAAAACGTAGCATCGTTATTACGATTGATGCATTTGTCCAGTCTTTTAATTATCAATAGTGGTTTGGCACTACTTAAAACACCTTTTGACTGCAACCCCACACCAGTGTTGTAAAACTCCAACACAAGTCATAGAAGAAAAGAGATTCAAACTTCTTCAAGGCTAACCTGCTTGCCAGGATGTTTAAGTGATGAATGAACATGACGTCAGGGAAGACTCCATTTGTCCCAAACATTTTAATGACTGACAAGGTCATATTTTATGACGGTACGACCAAGCCAAGGTCTCTACAAAAGACAATCTGCAAAATGTGTGACTTAAAAAAAAACAAGATCTTTACATTCACTGCATAAATAGAAAGTCTTTTTTCCTACGTTTACTACTGTCACCATACAGAACTTGTGATTTCTCTCTATTATTTAAAGATATAGTAAGCTCAGGGTATGTAAACGTGTGAATTTGAAGGACATCTTTACTTTGGTATTTAATAACTTAACTGACCTGAAATGGGAACATTTTAGTCTTGTTAAATGTTAGGCATTGAGAAAAAACATGACTTTTTATGCAGCGCAAATAATGACAAGTTTCAACTGTGTCTGTGTAGTGTAACACACTACACACTCAGACCATGTGCGCACTCAATATGTTCTCCTCTGGTTCGAATATTTCCTTTAAGCGGCTTGCCAAAATAAAACACCCTCTTCGGATGACTCAAAAGGTCAAAGTTTAACAATTTAATCTACATAGATTAAAGATGAATTATTACAAGTTTCAGCGCTTAGGCTCTCATAACTAATCAATCCAGGTGACATCCCAAAGAAGAAGAGCCCCGAATCATGCCCACATGTCCTTCTTCTAAACTTGGACACACCCTTAAATGGGGCTAGTCTAAGTGTAAGCATGCATCTCAATCGCAGGGAGAGCTGTTCCAGTAAGAACTCCACCCAGCCTATGTTTAATTAGACTAGCGTTAACATTTTGCAAAACATTACCCAATTTACAGTGTTTCACAATTGCTAAAACACATTTATTGAAACCTCCTCCCATTTTTCCTCAAAACCTCAAACACAAATCTAAAACTACATTCACAAAACCACATGCTTCTCCGTCGAAACCAGACTTTCACCTCAAAACCAGTTCTCGTGTGGTCAAAACCAAACATTGCATTCAGTTCATACACAGAGTAAAAACACCTCAGAGCATTCATTAGACACCACAGAAAATAATTCATGACACAGCAACCAGCGCATGGAATTAACAGAAAATGTTTGTTACGATTGCTTAAGCATGATTTAGAAAACAGGGCTTTGCATTTCAAATCGCTACGCTCAATTAGCACAACCACACACACACACTATATGCAGAACACCTCTGATCCTGTGCAAAATGAAACACTTGTAAAAACTATAGACACATCTATAAAAAACATATGAAACACATTTCATAAGGCTTAATTCTGTTTGAAGCAGTTACACACTGCAGTGTTTAATTTTATCTCTCAGTGTTTAGACTAGGGTAAGCAAAGTACACAGAGAAAGTGAAAATATGCAACATGGTAAATTCACCAAACACCAAATCAATTCTGCAGAGTATTAAAAATATGATTCGTTTCTCTTCATATAACCAAAATCAGTCAACTTAGACAGTCACAACAAAACATGTCCCAACACTGTAAGCCTAGGGAATAGACAAATAAAAATATAGTAAATCAAAGGGTACTCTGTACACTTGTTTCATGCAAAGCTTGTCGCGTTGAAGAACACGGTCAATAGTTGAAAGAAACCCACTGTTGATGCCATCACAGTTGACATTGTCTTCAATTACTCTCTGCTGGATTTCCTAAGAGTCTACTAGCATTATTTTTGAAGCACCATGTCAACAATTAGTCTTTCTTATTGTTGGGAGAAAACAGTAGTCCTTCCACCGTCATTTGGTCAATTCTACAGGAAAGATGGACAGGGGAGAAAAAAAATGCATAATCTTACAAATGTATACAGACAGTAAAAATAGCTTTGTATTGAACATTACAGTATACCTACAATACACACACACACACACACACACACATATATATATATATATATATATATATATATATATATATATATATATATATATATATATATGTATGTATATATATATATATATATATATATATGTGTATATATATATATATATATATATATATATATATATATATGTATGTATATATATATATATATATATGTATGTATATATATGTATATGTAAACAAGATATAGTGTCTTCCTCTGCCTCTTCCTTGGGTCCTTCCTCCTCTTCAACCACGTCTCATACGTACTCCTCTACCTCTCGGTATGTTTCTGTCCATTGTAGCTCTTCGCACATGTGCCACCTGTGCTTCAGACATGGCTTTTGTACCGCCCGATTGGTCTGATCACATTATTAGATACGCGTGTGTTCAGTTTCGAGTTGCCTTGTGTTAAAGATGACAGCTGTGTTAGAGTTGTGTTCACATTTTGCTGTAAGTGTTTGGAATTTGAAAACACAAAGTGAATCCCAGTGTGAAATGTGTTTAGTGACAGAGAATGTGTTTAAGGTTTTGCAAATAAGAGCAGAAAAGTTTTACAGATTGTGTTTGAGGTTTGGCCAAAGGAATGTACAATTCAAAAAAATAAAAGTTTTGGGAACTGAGAAGTGGGTTTTAAGAATGGCGTTTGGTGTTTTTAGCAATTGTGAAAAACTGTAAACAAAGCCGACAAGTGTTTGTGTAAAACGCTCCAATCCTGACTCGGCTGTTCAAGACAATTAACTCTATATGGCTTTGGTGAATAAAATAATAAAGGTGAAAGCATGAGTGCAACGCTGGAAGATATCAATAGAAGCAGTTTGTGTAATGACATTGCAAACAAACAACACTGGTTCATTGCAGCGACAGAAATTGGCTCCACACCTTCAATAAGCTGCACTGCCACCCTCTTTATGGAAACCTATTAAAATTATATAATATAATTACTATATCTTGTGTAGTGGCATGTAGAATTAAAAATTCAATTTGTTTCTTTGTCGTATGATCATGACTCGCTCTGTATTCTCGCCACACTTTGTTACCAGTAAAATGGGCCCTGCTTGAAATTGATTCCCACAATAAAAATGTACATAATGCTAATATAAAAGTGCATTAATCTGCTTTGGTGCTATCCTATTCACATGCAAGATGCTTGATCATCCTGCTTGCTCCATTTTTACAATTGAAGACCAGCTTTATATTGTGTGTGGTGTGTGAAATATTTACTTCCATTTGCAGTAAAACAGGCAGCAAGTGCAAATAGGACTCCAAGTGCTAGCTGTAAATGGGATAATAGTGCTACTCACGTCCGGATATTTAATTACCTGCTTTAACGAGTGGAGGAAAATTGTGACATGTATTCCGCCTGGCTTGTGTTGTTGGCAGGAGCGAGAGCTGCAACAGCATGAGCAGAGATGGCTCCTATTATCTTGTCTGACAGCCATCTATCAGAAATTATAATTAGCAAAAATAATTAAAATCACAATTCACTCAAGTTTTCAGCAGCTTGTTCTTTGGCCATAATAGAAGACAATTTGTATACTGAGCAGCTGCAGAAATCGAGTAGATGATTTAACTTTTGTTGACTAATCAAGAAAATATTCGAGTTTCTCGTGTTTTGATCCAGGGTGTCCATCGTTTTCTTCGTCACTTAAGAATGTAATAGCTACTATGAACTCTTTGTTGTCAAATTTCTAGATTTAAGTCTGCTGCTCCCACCACAAACTCCAATGTTTAGTTTTTTTGTTTGTTTTTATCTGCAGGCACATTAACAAATTTAAGACATTCCTGAAACATTGTCACTCTGATTCCCCAAAATAAAATCTATTGCAACCAATTGCCTTCAGATGCCACTTAATTAGTAAACAGAGCCCACTTGCATGTCATTTAATCTCAGTATGAATCCAGTTGTGCTGTGAAGGACTCAGAGGCTTGTTGGGTGAACATTTGTGAGCAAACAGCATCATGAGGATCAAGTAACATAACAGACAAGTCAGGGATAAAGTTGTAGAGAAGTTTAAAGCAAGAGTTATGTTAAACAAAAGTTGTTTTATATAGTCTAATTACTGCGACAGACTGGCAACCTGTCCAGGGTGTACACCGCCTCTCACCCAGTGAATGCTGGTGATAAGCACCAGCACCCCCCGCGACCCCACAAGGGATAAGTGAGACGGGAAATGGATGGATGGATGGATGGATGGATGGTCTAATTATTCCAAGCTTCAAACATCTCATAACATCACTGTTGAATAAATCATCAGAAACTGGAAAGCATTTGACATAACAGCAAATCTACCAGTGATTCTGGTCATCCACCAAATCTAAAAGGTCAGGCGAGTAGAGCATCAATCAGAGAAGCAGGCAAGTCGCCCACGTTGACTCTAGAGAGGCAGCAGAAGTCCACAAGTTAGGTGGGAGAATCTGTTGACAAGACAGTACCTCTGCTGTACACCAGATATTTGTGTTTTATGCAAGTAAAGCAAAAAGAAAAACAAAAGAAGTTATGTTTGCAGTTTACCACAGTTAACATTTTGGAAGAAGGTCGCTCAGGCTCAGAAGAGATCAAAATCAAACATGAAGGCCAACATACAAAACTCTGTTTGGAGAAAGGTTAGCAATGCACATCACTCACAACATGCCACACCCAAAGTAAAACATAGCGGTGGTGGCATTATGGTGTGGGGTTTATTTCTTTAACAGGGACAGGGGAGCTGTTGTAGTCTCAAACGGCAGTCTTCAAGGGCCGGTGTCCAACAAATTTTAGATGTCTCTCTGCCTCAACACACCTGACTTAAATATCAGCTTCAATATTAGCTCGCCTGCATTTTAGTGAGGCAGTTTAGCCAGTTGAGTAATACCCCAAAAGACTTGCATCTGTAATTTAGGCAACATCTGATTCTACATAATATTGACACAGGTGGCTGAGGAAAAAAATAAGCCACACTTTTCAGATTTTATTGTTTCAATTTTGAATGTACTGTTTTCCTTTCATGTCAGCATTAAGTGTTACTTTTTGTGGGTCTGTGACATAAAATCCTAACAAAACACTTTGCTATTTGTGGCTATAAGTGTCAAATGATGGTGTAGAGCAAGACCCAAATACAGGGGGAGACAGAAGGCAGGGAGGAATTTTTCAAAATCCTTACAAAAGCTAAGGTCCACGGAGGAATCCAAACTAAAACATCATAAGAGTGAAACAGGGAAACAGGTTGGAGGGATTAACAAGGTAATCTGACCAATGACTGAGAAATATTTTAGCTGGATAATTGGTTGCTGAACAAGGAGCAGGTGGTGGATTAGAAACCGGGTGCAGCTGTAAGGGTAGGCAAGGAGCTAAAGTTCAGCTGAAGAAATGGCATAAATGGGTGACAGAACACACAGGGACCAAGGGAGCAGAATTTAAATACCAAAATAAAGTTACAAAGATCATGACAGTAAATGGTCAAAATAATAAACAAACTCAAAAGGCATCAAAATGTGCAGAGTACTGAATTATTATTATTATTATTATTATTATTATTATCTTTAGATTTGTACTCATGTTCTTGCTTAGAAGAGCATAGATAGATTTTCATGCTATAGTAAAAGCACTGAATGCAGCATGTGGGTCAGTGGGAATAGAAAAACAAACCAGCATTTTTTTGTCTCATCTCACCAGGTACCCCAGGATGAGTGGGCCGGTTATCCTGGAGGTGGGAAGGACGATGAGATTCCTTGCCGTCGAATGCGGAGTAGCAGCTATGTTAAAGCCATGGGGGATGAGGAAAGTGGGGAGTCAGACTCCAGCCCAAAGACATCACCTCAGAAGTCGGTGCGGCCGGATGCCCTGATCAAAGCCATCATCAGACCCAAGGACCTGCTGGACTCTCAGAGGTATGGCTCACCCAGAATCAGAAATCTGTTGTTCACAGATAAACAGAGAAGTTTCTTCTCTGTTTATCTTTTTTGTTCCGGGGTTTTTGCATTATCTTGTTTACAGTGCCTTGCAAAAGTATACACCCCTCATGGCATTTTTTTTTTTTTTTACATTCCAACCTGTAATTTAAACATTTTTATCTTATTTTTTTATGGATATGCACAAAATAGTCTAAGTTGGTAAAATTAAATGAGAAAATACGTATATATAATAAAAAAAAAGAATAAACAGAGAAAAAAAATAAATTGGCATGTGCATATGTATCCATCCCCTTTTGTGAGGAAACCCCTGAAAACTTTTGGTGCAACCAATAACCTTTTAAAGGTCTCATAATTAGTGAAATAAAGTCAAGTTGTTTGCAATCTATGTGTCACATCTGTCTGTATAAACACTCCTTTTCTGAAAGGCCCCAGTGACTGCAGCACCGCTAAGCACCATAAAGACCAATGAGCTCTCATAACAAGTCAGGGACAAATTGTTAAGAAGTACAAGTCAGGGTGAGGTTATAAAGAAATATCCAAATCTTTGACGTTCTCCCAAAGTACCATCAAATTCGAATGGAAAGTACATGATACCAAAATTATCCTGCCAAAAGAGGACCGCCCACCAGAACTCACAGACAGGGCAATGAGGGCATTAATCAGAGAGGCAGCACAGAGATGAAAGGCAACCCTGAAGGATTTGCAGAGTTCAATACCAGAGGGAAGGTTTTGAACAGTTATGCTCACTGAAGTGTTCTGTTATTTTGTCGTACTTGTGGGTTGCTTCACAATAAAATGTGTTGCTTTTAATTAGTGTATGTCAAGGCAGCATTTCATGTCAGCTCACTGTCAGTGTTATCATTTTCTCAAGCACAGCGTTGGCAGTTTTCATGTTTCATGCAAAGCCCCAGCATTTCATCAGAGCCACGCTGCTCATATCAGAACTTGGCACTTTTCCTTCATAGGTTTCTCACATCAGTTTTAAGAAAGAGCTTGGCACATTTCTTTTAGGTTGCACCCAAATACATGTGTGAGGTGATTTTTGGTTTAATTTGTCTTCATTTGAGGCATTCATCAAATTAAGAGACTGTTTCTCAAATGTATTAGATGTTCTATGTACTATTTTGAATCCAGAGAAACATGCACAGTTTCATATAAAAAAAATAGAATATAACTGAAAGGAACATTTGAATTTAGAGTAAAACTCATTTGGAATGATTTTCCACAGTAATTTGTTTTGTCAAGACTTTATTTCTGTTGATATTGCTCATTATGTTTTACAGATGATAAAAACACAAAATTAGGTTTTCAAATTCTAATTATAATATTATATAAACCCACAACAATGATTTTAAATCAATATACATCAGTTGACTGGAAGGTGTGTCCATGTACTATACAGTATATTCACTAAGTACTTGTCCTTTTACAAGAAATACTACATCAATGCAGCATGTCATTGAGGAGACTGGTGTCTCTGCAGAGGAGCAACTTGGGTATGGTTAACACAATGAATGTGACTGTTGTTGCGGATGTGCCAGGATACAGCTGTGTCTCTCCTGATCTTAAAGCATCAACTCCGGTTAAAGTCCACTCAGTGTAAATCTTCCCCTAACTCTTGAATGTGCTTTGCTTCACAATTCACCTAAGCCAACTGTTATCCTGCTGATTGTGCAACTTTTTTTTCACGCATTTTCCTCCCACTTAACTTTTCATTAATATGCTTGGATACTTTTTTTTTTTTTACTTTAGCACTGGCCAGTTGTCATCTCATTAGTCTTCATCATGATGGTGCGAGCAATAACATAACGTGTGTGCATTGAAAATCCCTTTTTATTGATATTATTTAATATTATATTTTCTGAGAAAATTTCATTAAAATTAGGTGTTAGGCACAATACTTGAACTGTATCCCTGTGCGTATGATAATTTTATATAACATGTGGATTTATCTTGAAACTGAAGTACTCAAAGAAACTAAATTTTCAATGCTATTCTAACTTATTAAGATGTACCTATGTCCCTATATCAGCTTCTTACAGTTATACTAAGACAAATATATTTATAGTGTCCCATTAGCCAGAAAAATGTTCAAATGCAAAACAAATTATATATTTTTTATTTCCATTTTTAGTGCAACTGTGCGCTCTTTGTTCGCAGCAGAAGGCAATTTGAAAGTACACAGCTGGTTGTTAAATACATTCCAGACCTACTTTCTAAAAGCAATGCTTTATCGGACTGTGTTCTTTAATTTTGAGTATGAAAGCTCTCAAAGCTGAGTGGTGGTTAGAAAGCATACATTATTTCTGTTGAATTGTATGATTTTTTTTTTGGCAAATTGGATCTCCTTTTTATTGTTACTAAATATTTCAAGTCTTTTGGCCCATCAGTTCAAATCAGGGTGCAGTATTTGCTTTTAATATTGGTTACAAAAAATAAATTGATTAATAAATGCCTGGTGCAGCTATAAACGTTTTGTCTTATGCATCAGGCAGCCTGTTCTGCTCTTATGTGGTTGCACAGAACACATCCCTATAGGGCCACTGCCACTTTTGCACAAATCATACAACTTGCCTTCAGGCAAATAACATAAGTTAAAGTGTAGACATTATGCAGAGATGACCTCGTGTCTAAATTCTTGGCAAAAACTGGGATACTATTCAGAATGACAGTAAGAGACAAATAACAAGATTGTGACTGTGTTGTGTTTTGTTGTAATCTCTGCACTTTTCAGATGATTAAAAGCATGTTAATTTAGTTTCAAAAGAGCTGTATCTTCAAGCTACTCTTTTTCCTTTACTTATTAAAACCGTTGTCGGCAACGCTCACAGTGCTGATCAAAAATATTCACACCACATCACCTTTCTCACATCTTTTTATGTCACATACTTATTCTAAGACTAGTTTGTTTAGGATTTTCTTCAAAAATAAAAGCAATTTAATTTACTTATGCCTCCATAAAGAGCACTGTTGCACTTTTCAAACCCTCTAGCAACTTTTTTTTCTTCAAAAAGGCGACCACAAACAAATCTACCAACTTTTTATTAAAGTGTTATTGGGGAATTTACGTGAAAGCAAACGATTGTTCTGCCGTTAGTGTCTTGAGGCAGCCAGGAAGGGGGTGCTGTGAGACCCCGGTGAATTTAGCTTCGGTTTGGACATTGGATATTAGCGCTCTGCGGCTAAAGCAGGCAGCCAGCCGACAGAGAGCGGCAGCCCCAGACCAGCCGACAGAGAGCGGCAGCCCCAGACCAGCCTCACTGTATGGACTCGAACTAGGCTCCACAAAGCCTCCTTCAACCTCCAGGGACGATGGGGGCGAAAAATCCTCCACTTTAAAAGAACGAAACAGGGCGTAACTACCAGCGTAATTCTGCTCCCTTTCCATGGTTCAATATGGCAAATCAAGCTTGCTGCTGCTTCCTCCCCCCCCCCCCCCCCCCCCCATCTTAAACACAACCCCATCCCATTCCCGCATATCCCCACCCACTTTGACAGAGTTTTCCAAATTTCTTTGGGGGCGGAAATATGCTTTAACACGGGGGTGAGTTACACTTTAACTGCAAGATCCCTCTGTTGACCAAGCATATCATGGCAAAAACCAAGCAATAAAGTCAAAGGAAGAACCAGGTAGTGTCACGGCACAAGTCCTAGAGAAGGATACAACAAATGCTTTTTGTTTTATTTCTAGTCAGAAATGGATAAAGTTTGGGATCAGTGTGACCCTCCCTAGACCAAACTGAGAAATGTTTTTGCATCCCCACAAAGTAACACTGAAGCACCTCCTAAGTGATCCGTAGGTTAGGATCTTATATCTCCTTGTGGAGATATAAGAACCACAGGAAAGGTCAACGGACTCCATCAATACGCCCTTTATTTAGAGTGGCCAGAAAAAAAGCCACTCCTTACAAAAACCCCTATGTATTATGTTTGGCCTGAACTCCAAGAATCATGTTTGGATGCTTGGTGGTGATAGCATCATGGTGTGGGGATGTTTTTTTTTTTCTGTGGCAGGAACAGGGCAACTAGTTTGCACAGGAGGAAGGAAAAATAGATTTTTCAAGAAACTCTTTTCCAGGTGAGCTGAATTAGGTAACCATTCATCTTCCTGTTCAACAATGACCCGAAGCACACAACCAAGATGCCAAAGGAGTGGCTTCAGGAGCCGTCTGTGGAATATCAGACCCAACCACATCCCAGACTTAAATCTAATTCAGCATCTCCGGGAAGACCTAAAATTGTCAGTGCACAGACACTGCCCACCCAACATGACTGGGCTTGAGGAGATTTGCAGAGAAGACTGAGGGAAAATACCCAAAACGAGGTGTGCAAAATGTGGCTAAACATACTGAAAAAGGAAATTTGATTACCAGAGAGGTTGCTTTGAGAAAATTGTCAGGAAATACTTTATAATCAAGGTTCTGGAAAGGAATCGCATCATTAGGTAAAGTGTGTAGATCATTGAGAAAAATACTGCAACAGTTTTAGAACAAGTCTGTACTGTAACAAAATTTGGGAAAGAAAAACAAATTATGTATACTTTCTATTGGCACTGTATTAGAACACCAGCACAAAGCAAGACTCGCGGTGAGAATTTATTTTCTGTGCAAGATGCCAGAGAAGAAAGAAAAGACCCAAAAATGCACTATTACTGCCAAATGATTCCCTTTTATACCCACATAATCAGCCAGATATTTCCCTCTGCAGATGTATAATGGCGAATCGAATGATACGGGTTGGGATCGTAATGATATTTGTGCCAGAAGATGCAGTCACTTTGCCCCTCTAACACGTCTCTGAGATTACGCCTATAATGTACGGTGCTGCCATAGTGAGGCTTCCTGTTTTTTTCACATCATGTTAAAGCTCCCCCCCCCCCCTCACTTTCCATTCTGAATAGATGTAAACGGTAAATGATTTATGAGGATGCAACAGCAGGAAGGGATATCAATAGCAGTTATTGTACTCGAAGGCCTCGCTGAATAAACGACTCGCTCGGTGGTTTAGACCCAGAGTCTGCTGATCTTTGCTAAAAAGCCAGATATTGACCAGAACCCCTCAAACTGTGTGGTCTGCCTCTGAATCCATTGACAGAAGCGGCTGCGTTATTGAATCTGCAGGATAGGGGATGTTGTTGGTTCTTTCATTTCCAAACCCACAAGTGTTCCCAAAGGTGTTGTTCCAAACCATCCTTATACCAAATAAATATGCCAAGATCTAGCGTTGTGTTATCTGTTTAGTTTTTTTTTGATCACAGCAATGGCATACTGAATCAGCCTATACCATGATTAACAGAAATTTGGATTGTTTTTTTAAACTATTTCTCAACCTCAGTACACAGGATTAGCAAACACTTGCAGCTAACCCTCACACCAACACACTGAACAAGTCAGGGTCACTTTGTCTTGGTGCACAGAGCTGTGTGGACCTACTAAATTCAATGAAATTTCTTACAATGCGATGAAAGCCCTAGAATGGGAATCCTTTGTAGCCCATGTGGCTCCTCTCCAGGACGCTGTCAAGGCCCACAGCAAAGGGCTGCATTTTAAGACGAAGAGATTGATTGGACAATGCCTCACTGCTGCTCTAATCAACCTCATCTGGCACTGTTCCCTGAGCTACACTCCGCCACTGGAACCACGCCCTTTTACCACAATCTATCTTTGAACTCCTCTTTTGCAGTGTATGTATCAGAGTTTAGATATACTTATTGTTTTTGGATCATTTAAACCCACCCTTCTCTTTATTCTTACATCATTCTGTTCAGACTTGAGGTAAGGTTGGTGTGAGCATACAGCACCTTGCGAAATTGTCCATAACCCTTATATTTCTTTGCATTTTATCTCTTTACAACAATAATCTTCAATGGATTTTATTAAGATTTTATGTGATCGATCGACAAAGTGGTGTATAATTTTCAATTGGAAACAAAAGGACATATGGATTTTGACAATGTTTCACTTTAATCACGGCTCCAAATCTTTTGAGAAATGTCTCTACCAGCTATGCTCATCCAAAGTATGAAAATTTTCCTTTTGTTTTTTTTTGTCTGTAAACAATGTTCTGGCCACGTATTCTTAGTTGGATATAAGTCTTTACCAATTCTAACACATCAACAGGCTTTGATATAAAGTGCTCTATCATAGCTCTGTCCCTATGTTTAGGGTTGTTGTCCTGCAGGAAGATTAACCTCCACCCCAGTCTCCGGTCTTTTGCAGCCTCTAGCGTGTTTTCTGTCAGGATTGTTCCATATTTTGCTCCATCCATTTTCCCATAAGCTCTGACAGGCTTCTCTGTTCTTGCTGAAGAAAAGTATCCCCTCAGCATAATGGTGAAACCACTGTATTGGTGGTTGATGGTGTTTTTCACTGAAATGTGCAGTGTGCTTTAAATAGCATTTTGTATGTATGCAGAAAAGTTTTCATCTGAGCAGAGCTCTTCTCCACTTGTTTGATGTGTCTCCTTCAACACTGTTGTTAACCTCTTTCTTCTTGTCTGTTCTCTAAAACGAGTTTTATCAAGAGTTCATGACAAATAGTCATCATGATCAAAGATTTTCCCAATTGAGCTGCAGATGGGCTAAATGCTGAAGACACATTTCAAAACTAATTAATACAATTTTTAATGGATTATTATTATTATTATTATTATCATCATCATCATTTGCTTTGCTCCATACACCACTTTAGGTGGACGGTAACATCTTGATAGGTTTGCAATGGTGCCATCCTCCCTCACTGATCATGCAGGTTCAAATTGCTTAAATATGTCCAAAGCTTTGGATGGCTTTATAAAACCCAAAGGCTGGTTCACATAACAGGATTTTAACACACCACAGTTGAACAGATTTTTCTCAGGATCAGTCAGATGTCAGATGGGAAATCTTGCGAAACCTCCCAAGATCAAACGTGAGTTCAATCTGAAAAACTCAGAGAGAGAAATGGCAATTAGAAGGATTTTATTGATACAATATTTTAAGTCTTTGGCGCTCAGACCTCGGCAGGAACATTAATGCTGAATTATACTTTAATATGCATAAGTAGATGTATGAGAACAGGTATGTTCCCCCCGGGTCTGAAACTGGTGGTGGAGTGGAGATAGAAGAAGTTTGTTCAGTCCATATGGTGATCTGTTTAAGATAGATGTCCAACTTGATAAACACAGGTTGCATGAACTGTCCATGATGAGCAAGCTTGAAGCGACTGTGGAGAGGAAAAACTCCCCTTTGGGAAGAAACCTCTGGCAGAACCGGGCCCAACATGGTGGTCTTCTGCCGGACCAATAACAGGCGACTGAAGGGAGAAAACACTCTGATGGGTTGAGGATGGAGGAACGTCTTGGAAGCTAGATGAACTCAGCTACGATGGTGGAGAAGGGGTTGGGGGTGGGTTGAATCGGACATCTGATTCGAAATCCAACATGCAATCCGTTTGCGCTTGCTGGTTAGCAGGCTGAGACGAGGATTTGAAGTTGCTTTTAAGATGAGCGTGGGATGCTGATTGGCTTCATGGAGGTGCGGTTCGTAGCTGATTGGCTCACATCAGAGGCGTATCGGACTCTGATTGAATGGAGGCAGGCGATGAGTTTCTTCAATTGAACTTGCGCCTTCAGCTTCATTTCAATCTGAAAAACTCACAGAGAAAGAAATGGCAATTAGAAGGATTTTATTGATACAATATTTTAAGTCTTTGGCGCTCAGACCTCGGCAGGAACATTAATGCTGAATTATACTTTAATATGCATAAGTAGATGTATGAGAACAGGTATGTTCCCCCCAAAAATGCCGAGGTCAGAGCGCCTGCTCATAAGGCAGTGTGACGGGATAGTGATTTGAATGGGAGATGATTAGGTGAATGAAATGAACGAAATGAACAAGGAGAAGTGAGCAGAGATGCTTTCTTGCGGAAGATGTCTTGCGTATGCTTCTTGCGGAAGATGTGAGCAGAGATTCTTTCTTGCGGAAGATGTCTTGCTTATGCTTTCTTGCGGAAGATGTCTTGCTTATGCTTTCTTGCGGAAGATGTGAGCAGAGATGCTTTCTTGCGGAAGATGTGAGCAGAGATGCTTTCTTGCGGAAGATGTCTTGCTTATGTTTTCTTGCGGAAAATGTGAGCATGAATGCTTTTCTTGCGGAAAATGTCTTGCTTACGCTCTCTTGCGGAAGATGTCTTGCTTACGCTCTCTTGCGGAAGATGTCTTGCTTACGCTCTCTTGCGGAAGATGTCTTGCTTACGCTCTCTTGCGGAAGATGTCTTGCTTACGCTCTCTTGCGGAAGATGTCTTGCTTACGCTCTCTTGCGGAAGATGTCTTGCTTACGCTCTCTTGCGGAAGATGTCTTGGGTACGCTTCTTGCGTACGCTTTCTTGCGGAAGATGTCTTGCGTATGCTTCTTGCGGAAGATGTCTTGCAGATGATGCACGTAGAGAAATGAGTAATCATGACAAGATGCGACACAGGTGACATGATGCATAACAGGATGCATATCAGAATGCTTGACGCAGGCATGAAAGAACACATGACGAGACGCAGGACCAGATTCTTCGAGACGCACGAGAGAGTGCATTGCAGGATACATAACAGAATGAGTGACGGGATAACTGTCAACATGAGTGGCAATATGAATGAAAGTATACATGTGATTAATGATGATGTGAAAGAAGCATGAAAGATCAATTATATGATAGGAGAGTTACGAACTGTGATGATTATGAATGATAAACTCAATTTGAAAGAGTGAAACCTGAAGGGTCTGACGGAACATGTGAAAAGTTTCAATCCACCACCAGTATTTGCAGTTAGATTACCTTAAAGCCGAGAGGCATTGGGCAGCTAAAATGAATGGAAGCTCAGAATGATGTGTGAGGCATGATGATGATGATGATGACCGAGCCCATTATTTGAGTGATCAGGAACCTGTGAAACAATTATAGAGAACCCCCCCCCAAAACCTACGGATGGCAACATCCGTAAATTTTTAAACACATCCACGACAGAAAGGCATTATAGAATATATTTCGATCAGGCGAGAAGCAGACCAGACGGTCAAAACGGCAGCTCTCAACAAGAGTATCCTGTTCAAGAAGGAAAGAACAAATTTAGCGAACTCTAGCTGCCTGGAAATAAAGCATGACTCTGGCAATGATGCATTTGTGAGATTGAGGTGACCAAGCAAGGGGGGCAGCTGACAGTTGAAAATAACTGATATGGGACGAGACTGATATCTTGTGAATTCGAGAGCTTATTGCAGGCAGGAACCATGCTGGAACCAAGTTGAGATCAATACCTAGAACTCGGTTTGCAGGCCGACAGGTTTAATTTAAAAGGACAAACTGAGAATAGTGAAAGGAAGATCTAGGAGAGGAAGTGACCACAAGATGAATGAATGAAGAGGATGAAGATGGTAACATGACTGAACATTGTGCCAATTCAGGCACCACAGAGAAAGCATGCTCCAGACGGGCAGAGAAGAATGAAAAGGAGAAGCAGCGTAGCTTAATGAGAGGGCCGTTTGCCGCGAAGGCCTACCAAACAGGGCCGTTTGCCGCGAAGGCCTACCAAACAGGGCCGTTTGCCGCGAAGGCCTACCAAACAGGGCCGTTTGCCGCGAAGGCCTACCAAACAGGGCCGTTTGCCGCGAAGGCCTACCAAACAGGGCCGTTTGCCGCGAAGGCCTACAAAACAGGGCCGTTTGCCGCGAAGGCCTACAAAACAGTGATGTGGAATGGGAGATGAAGGTGAGGTGAATGGTGAGGTGAGGTGAGGGGAACGGTGAGATGGATGGTGAGATGAGGTGAGATGAATGGTGGGGTGCTCGGCCGGTGCTCGGGGTTGCTGCATGGCTGATGCATGGGGGCTGATGCATGGGGGCTGATGCATGGGGGCTGATGCATGGGGGCTGATGCATGGGGGCTGATGCATGGGGGCTGATGCATGGGGACATGAAAGATGAATGCTCATGACATGAAGGACACAAAACAGGCACATACAGAGTACATGAGGAGTAGGAGACGGGCACATGGCAGGGCACATGGCGGGCACATGGCCGGGCACATGGCAGGGCACATGGCAGGGGTATGAGACAGGTACGAGCAGGGTACGAGACAGGGCACGAGACAAGGCACACAACGTAGCACGTGGCAGTGCCCGATGAAAGTAGGTGAAGAGAATTTGACAGAATACTTTATGAATGCCTGGCCAGAGCAGCAGAGCTCGTGAAGGGCACAACAATTGGTATAAATTGCTGGATTTAAAATGCACTTCTGAAATAAAATGGGTTAAGTAACAACTCAACCCTACTGTCCGGTTAAACTGAACGTGAATGACATTGAAGGTACTTAATGCGGACGGATTGCCAATAGTAAGTCTTTGAATGACGAAATCAGAGATTTAAAATGCTGAGACATTTGCTAATACAGCCTGCAGGTTGATGATAAAGGGGAGACGAGAAGAACGTTGCCATATCAAAGATAGTAAGAGAACACAGGAATGGGAAAACCAAAGAGGAAAAATGGTAAGGTTAACATTTCAACTTACAAACTTAATTAACACTTAAAATCAAGCATACTATGGACAAGAAATTACTGTAGAAAATATGAACAATGAGTTGAATTAGAATGACATAATTATGAAATAAGAGAAGATTAATGGAGTCCATCACGAACCATACTGCAACCAGTAGGTGGCAGTAATGCTACTACAAGCCTGTAGCCAACCGCCAAAACCATAAGAAGAAGAAAACGAAAACAAACAGAATGGATGGGATACCTCTGCCTAACAGACGGACAGTTCAGGAGCATGATGAGCGAAATGCATGTAATAAGAATGAAAACATGAGTGGATACGTGTTACCTTGAGCTGCTAGGAGCGGCATGAGAGGAGATCCGGCTGAAAGTTGCGCAGGATGATAGCCGCTTTCGGCTACGAAGCAGAGCGGGACCGGAACTGAGTTAGAG
This sequence comes from Fundulus heteroclitus, assembly GCF_011125445.2. Classification (NCBI taxonomy): domain Eukaryota; kingdom Metazoa; phylum Chordata; class Actinopteri; order Cyprinodontiformes; family Fundulidae; genus Fundulus; species Fundulus heteroclitus. The sequence continues at coordinate 13,693,129 of NC_046379.1, read as the reverse complement.
TTGGGACGGCGTCTACGTCGCTTGTGAAAAGCGGGGATTTGCAAGTTCATAGCGCCAGGAATCGGAGCTGATGAAAACAGAGGTTGGGAGACGGAATGAGACGCCACGGCGGAAGAAGGCTCGCTAAGAGAGCGAATCCAGGTCAGTGCTGGTTAAGATATGCTGGAGCGAATACAGAGATTGCATAGGATGGATGCGCGGCTAGATGGCGTTCCTAAGAGCAGCAGGATTTGAGGATTAGTTGTTATCGTCTTGAATCGGACATCTGATTCGAAATCCAACATGCAATCCGTTTGCGCTTGCTGGTTAGCAGGCTGAGACGAGGATTTGAAGTTGCTTTTAAGATGAGCGTGGGATGCTGATTGGCTTCATGGAGGTGCGGTTCGTAGCTGATTGGCTCACATCAGAGGCGTATCGGACTCTGATTGAATGGAGGCAGGCGATGAGTTTCTTCAATTGAACTTGCGCCTTCAGCTTCATTTCAGAGTAAATAAACATGGACGATGAAGAGGAAAAATAGCAATAGTTTGTGGACTAATTTTATCACTGAAAAAACACAAAACAAAAAGGCGTTGGTTAAAGGAGTGTAGACAGCGTGAACTACATTATGATATGGAGGTGAGTTTTTTTTTTGTTTTTTTTTTTGTTTTTTTGGTCAGGGGGTTTCTGACATGCTGCTTGCTTGTTTGTCTTTGGTAAACACCACAAGCTAGGGTATCAGGGCAAGACAATCCAACATGTTGAATATTTCAGATACGAGGACGGAGCGGTCCCGACATTACACCAAGTGGACCCGATCGCTCTTAACACACCACACATGGCAGGAATCTTAAGATCATCTTAAGAGCCTCGCCGATAGTTGGCGCCAGTCCGAAGAGGAACATTGGGGCAAAAATAGGGTGAAAAATCCTGCCGTGTGGACCTGCCTTAACTCCCATTTAAACATGTCCAGAACTTTATTCCTGATCTGTCTGCTGGGTTTCTTGGTCTGTATACTATTTGCACAATAATACCGTCTAACAAAGACCTGAGGCCTTCACAGAACGGCTATATTTATTCTGAGATCCGACTTCTAATTAAGCAACCTCTGAAGGTACTGAATTTTATGTAAAGGCATCAGCATAAAGGGGGCTGAATATAAATGTACGCCACACATTTTATTGGTAAAATACAATACTCTTGAACTTCACAACTAATCTGTATCTTTACAGGTTAGATGTCCTAACAAAATCTATGGAATTTGTGACAATGTGTGTGTGCGCGCGTGTTGCTGGGGGGGGGGGGCAGAGGGTGTGAATACTTTTGTCCACACACTGTTAACCTCTAACAGATTGGCAGTTCATCATAGGGTAATGCATCGAAGGGGGAGCATGGAATAAAAACGTACTGTCATTCGTAAGAACAAACAGTATTCCTCTGATCCTAACATGGGGCCCGAGGGATACATCAGCTTTCAGTTGTATACCACGGTTCTCAGAAAATAGCTGTTTGGGAATCACCTTGTGAATGCATAAAACTATTTTATATACGTCAAACTATGTGATCTTTGGTATTTTACTAAATAAATTGGAACAATAGTCTTCCTCTGTCAGGGTGCTAGTAATGTGCATCTTAAAATCCTATTTAAAGCTGTTTCTTCATGCAGTGTTCTGTTGCTTGTTGATGCACCACTGGCACTGAATGGCATCCAAACTTTCAATTATGAAACCATCCTCTGGAAAATGATCTGGCACTAGCATAAAAATGAGAAACCCAGAAGAAGTAATTCTCAAGGTCATGTTAAAGGTTTCTTGGGAGGAAAATTGGAAAACATGCATGATTCCAGACTTTTGCACAGCATTACACAAAGTTTGCATGACAACTAATATTAAATATCAAGCATTAACAAAACTTCTATACATTTTGGTATTGTGTAATGTGTATCATTATGTTATATTACCATCTTGATTACTGCTTCGGGTCTTTTTAATGTTTATTCTTCAGTATTTTGTGCCTGACTTTAGTTATGTTTCCACTTTGAGTCCACACCAATGAATTATCATAGATGCCAGGCCAGAACTACCTGCACGGGAACCTTTTTGCTGTTATGGATCATTGGACTTGTTGGGATAGAATTAGATTGAATTGAAGACAGATGGTACATAGGTTAGATTTCCTTTGCACTTGTAGCAATTTGATGTCCCTCTGGGGCCAAACACAAATCTGACAGCAGCGGCTCCCTGAAGCAAATCATGTTAAAGTGAGAACAGGTTGTCAAGTCGTGTCACCTCCCCTCCGTCTTTCCTTCTTTCGAGCTCTCCATCACTCCTACAGTTGACAAGATCTTTGTTCGTCCCACCAATGAAGAACACATCGCAGTCATGGATCCACTGAGCCGGAACAGTTTGAGCAGTTGAAGTAAGATTAGATGTCAGTCAATGTTTTAATTAAATATCATTTGCCCGTCCTCAGCCCAGAGCAGCTTGCTTTGGTTCTGTGAGCTAAAAACCCAACAACTTTAATAAACCCTCTTTGAAACAACCATTTTTTTTTTTTTTTTGTTAGCAACAGTCAGACCAGGTAAAGATATTCAAACACTGTGTTAATGCTAATGGATTCAGTAGCATAGAGTAAAATCCATTATCACCCATTAGGATTATGAATAAAGCCATGTCTGATAACCTGTATTGCCATTGCTGTGTAACATCCATACGGTCTTTCAATGGCTTTGACTTTGTGTTTTGATTACAAAAACAAATCAAGTGAACCCATTTTTTTTCGCAAAACATAACACATGTTTTTTTTGTCCTACATAAATAACTGACTTCTGGCATGGCCATAATTAATTATGCTTAACACAGGCAATAAATCCAGTTCAATAAATCCTGATTGAACACTTTGTAATTACCCATTCAGATGGGATTGTATGTACAAGCATGCCTCCTGAAGTCCTCAAGGTCAGGCACTATTTCAGTCCATTGATTTGCGCCCAAAGCTGAGGTGTCATGCATAATTTGGATGATTATCTGTTTGCGAGGCCTTTTCCCAACACATAATTATCCGTATTTGAATGACACTGAGCACTGTGGCATTTACAAACCCTAATGCCCAGGGCTCTCAAGTTTCATCAGAAGTTCATGCACATGCACGGATGAACATGTGGGAGCTGGGTGCAGGAGATGAGGCTTAGGCCTCTTTTGCTTCTGTCTCAGCACTGATGCTGATTTAGGGATCCCTTCCTCGGGGTTCTTCTGAGCTCTGGCCACTTCAGTGGCCTGATGCCTGCTCAGGGAGTTGCTGGATCCGTAGGGGTTCCCTCTCCTCAGTGCTGGGTGGACTGAGCCAGGGGCTTGTTTAGACTTCTGGCCACCGAGCTACTGACTTGGCCATCACTAGGGGACATGGAGTGGTTTATATACTGTATCTCTTACTGTGCCTCCTTGGCCGGGGACTGCTGCTGCTGTGCTTCGTTAGTACGTTTGATCTACCTCTTTGTCAGGCACTTAGGTATCCTATGAGGGGTGCAAGGTGTCTGTGCTTGGAGCTGAGACTACCAGGAAATGGATTCAAAATCGTGTGCCTTGAGGACAGTGTCACTCTTTCTAAAATAAAAGTTTTAGAGACGCACCTATGAGAAAGTTCAGTTTTTGTTACACTTTAAAGAGCTGATATTAATTTTAATTCTCTACGAACATTGGTAAAAGAAGTTAAGAAAACATAATATTAAACATTGATAAAAGAATAGCAACATTTGAAATGTTGATTAACTATTTACACTGGAAGAGGTGCGATCACGTTGCACATGTGTATCAGAAATCCATTGCAAAAAAAAAAAAAAAAGAAGTTTTGCTCATTTGAAAAACTAAGACAAAATAATAATAGGTTGACATTTTTAACTGGCTTCATGAACCAAGATAGATCGGACCCAAATCCGATCTATATGCCCATATGCGACCCATATTCGTCTTTTTCACGACAAGATTTAAAAAATAGTCTCATGATTTTCAAAGCCTGAGACACCACACGTAACAATAAAAAAATCATACATATAACAGGTTTGCTGGTACAGATTTCACTCATAATCAGTCAGATGACAGATGAGAAATTTAGCAAAACCTCTCATAATCAAACGTGATTTCAGAGTAAATACAAATGGACAACGAGGAAGAATAATGCCGATAGTTTGTGGACTAATTTCAACAGAGAAAAAACATAAAAAGAAAAATGGTTGCGAGGAGTTGGCGCGAATGGGGGCTCTGCATTTGCTGCACTATGGAATGGAAGTGAACTGTTTTTTTCTTCTTTTTTCTTTTCGGGGTTTCCCTCATCTCGCTTTCTGATTGGCTACATTTCCCGTTCAACAGGCTGCCTGCTCGTTTGTCCTGGGGGGGCACCACACATGCTAGGATATCAGGGCAAGACAATCCAACATGTTGAATATCATCAGGTTTCTGTGAGACAAAATAAATCAATCTTTCTTAACAGAAATCAAAGTATTTCAGGGAAGAAACCTTATATTTAATAAACCACATTTAATTATTTGGTTGTTTGGTTCAAGTTAAGTCATACTATTTTTTTATGATTTGCTCTTTTAAGATCCGTTTTTAATCTGGTTAGTTTTGGCTGTGAGAAAGACACTGTCTGAATAGGGTAATGGGTGGGTAACAGTACAGAAGCTGCAGAGAGGTGTGTTAAACTATGGCTCTGCGTTCTGGTCTGGACCCTGGGCTGTCAGCATTTTGGAGAACTAATAAATCCGGCCAGATTCCTGGAAAGAAGAGCTGCACCATCCAAAGTGGGATGGTTGCCGTCTCTCCAGGTCAGACCAGGTTTTCCCAAGAAACTTCGGCAGTTATCAATGTAACCTATCAATGTCGTTTTCAGGACACCACCTAGACAAACAGTGGTTGAATGATGACATGCAGCTAAACACATCATCACTAATCAGGCAGGGGACCAGAGAAAATTATGGAGTCTGCCATTGTTTTAGCAAACCTACCAAAACAACATTAACTTTAGTGACCTCTGATTGGCTTAACTGGGTGTCATTACCGCCAGTGTGAATAACAATCTTACTGTATTATGCTTATCCTTAGCCAGCAGTTTAAGGTAGGATATGATGGTGCCTGTTCTGGCCCCCGGCTAACATTTGACAATGGTCCCTGGTATCTCTAGTGCCACGTTTCTGACTATGAAGCTGCCAATTACTTCTCAGCTGGTGTGTCGCTGAGTAGCGAAAATTTGTTTGAATCGCAGACAGATTGGTGGTGACCTGGGGGCTGGGATCTAGAGCTATGTACCGGTGACGGTACGCAGCGGTGACCCAGCTAGCTTGATTACCCGGCTGCTCGGGTGCTGATGGGGGACCACTATGTGAAGGTAATCTCTGTGGCTTCGATTCTGACACCCTTACCTCCAAAGCTACAAAAACACTACATTTATTACATGTACCATTGTCTCTAAAGAAGACAGAGGAAGAACTGAACATCAGACACAGAGAGCAGGAGAAAGGGGGTGACTTAGACAGCTAACGGAAGGGTTGGTGAGGAAGTCACAGTAGGGTTAAAGCTAGGCTAGGCTAGGCAAGGCTAGCGACCTCTTACCGTGGTCGAAAAAGTAAACCATGTGAAACACGAGAAGTTCCTTCCTAGAGGTGAAGTGCAACAGAAAATGTGTTTTTTAAATGTGCTTATGTGTCAGAAACAGATAGATGTCACAGCAAAAATAATTAGGATAAAATCAAGAGAGTCTGGAACAGCAAACCACAATCTACACCAGGATGCAGCAAAAGAAGAACACAGGAAGTGACACAATACGCCTTACCCAATCAGATCCAACTCTGGACTCGATATTATAACAACATCATTAAACAATTATTTGGTCTCTCTACTGATCCGGGAAAAAAAACTGTTTTGATGTGGGGGGTTTTTATCTAATTTCCAAGATTTGTGTTGCCTCTTCTGCCTTTTAAGTTTTCTAGCAATTTTACGTCCTTTCATGGCTCTGAACTTTGCTCCCTGAAAAATACCTTCCCAAAAACCTTTTCTTGGATGTTTGAATCAGTTCAACAATTGACTGCATATTTTTGCTTGCAGCATGACAGACATTGGGAGTGTGTCATTCCCCATTATCCATCACCCTGATATTTTCCGACAATGGAGGCATTAGCAACAATCAGAAACATTAGAGGAAATTTGGTGTGACGTGATTTAATAAAAAGCAGCCAACACATTCTCAAAACAGACTACCGTCACTCAGCTGATGATATCACTACATGCAGGGTGATACAGCTTTTAAGCATTTGCCTGCTTACTTCTGTCTGATATTTTCAGCTAAAAGGTTTATTAACAGTTTTTTTTTTTTTTTTTTTTTTTTTTTTGCACAAGGACTACCAGAGGGGTGTTTTTTTGGATTGTTTACTCACCAACTACGGGATGAGATTGGTGGTTAATAATGAACTCTAACTGTTTTGCCTACACATCGTTAAATACTTTTGGTCAGATATGGTGCTGGAAATCATCTTTGTGTATTTACAAAAATCATAACATCCTTGCCATTACTCACCACTTGAGTTTGTGTACACGCTTTTTATTTAGATATTACCTGCACCAGACCTTTTATCAGTCTGATGCTGACACTTTCTATGTTTACGCATCATGCAAAGGCCACTTTGGTCATATTGTATCACCCTAATGTTTGCAGCACTTTGGTGAAGCCTTCCAAGCAAACATTCGATGGGTTACAAATTCCATTCAGAGCTGTATTTCCATTGAAGTCTTGCTGAGAGACCTCACATCCCATCCAGCAACCCCTCGTGGAACCCAGTAACTTTGTTCTTTTCTCTACCCACAGCTCTTACCGCCTGGATAAAATCAACAGTGACATGCATAACTACATCACCAATTTTGCTGCAGACTTAAGGTGAATACAGGTATACTTTCTGTTGCGGCCATGTGCACAGAGGTCAGATTTTGCCTTCCTGTTAATATGATAATATGGACACATCTCATAAAAAATACTGTTAATAAAGGTTTACCTTGGGCAATTTACTAATATGCATGAGGTGATATAACTAAATTAGATTTGATAAAAAAGGGCAGCTTATACAAATAGCTTAATAATATCTAGATGTTCCCATCTTCCCCCTAAAAGTTACCTTATCCTTCACAAATCTGACCTTAATAAAACAAAAAAAAGTAGTCCAGTTTGAAATTTACCACAAGCTATGTACAAAGCAAACATGTGGATAAACGTACTTTGATAAGAGCAGGTCAAGTGTGAACATTTTCGACAAAATGCAACATGTCTTGTACAGCACTTTGCCCTAAACATGGCACATTAAAAGGTGGTGGCTGCATCCTGTTGTGGAGAGGCTTTTCTTTAGCAGGGACAGGGTTCTTGGATGGATTTGATGGGACGATGGATGAAGGTAAATACAGGGAAAAACATACTGAAAGTGAAACACTGTTTGTGGCAAATGGCTTCAAGAAAAGGACAGACAGAGAGGCAATGAAATGAATTAGGTGAAAGTATATTAATGAGTTACAATGGCCAGTTCAATTGAGAATCTGGAAAAAGACTTTATCATTTACGTTTAGGATAGTGTCAATATCTAGGTTTCCATATAATTGGAAGTGAATAAATCCAAATGTACAAAAAAAAAGAACACAACAATATAATAAATTAAACGCAGTGAAATTAACTAATATGGCAAAAGCAAAACTGCACAATACAACAATTGAGTAAGATTTTAGAACATAAACAACAAGGCAGTGATGTAAACCAAAAGAATACCAAAACCCAAACACCTGTCTTTCTAAAATGAGTGGCAAAAACATTTAACTTTTTCATGATATTGTAATTTTTTTTGAAAAGTACCGGTTTACAGACACTCTCCATCCAATCTGACTGAGCTTGGGCTATTTTACACACAAAAATAGCTACATCTTCAGTGTCTGGATGTTCAAAGCTGATATAAGCAAACAGCATGGCACAATACATATACATCCCAAAATGTTCATATTTCTCTTTATTGAAAAAGAACTTTATAGGTAATAAAAAAAATTCCCCATATTTTCTTGATCTTGGTTTGGATTTTTAAACAAATTTAGCATTTCCCTGCTTCCAAACATAGCCATTAATTCATGCAACAAGCTCAGAAACGACTTACTCATCCCTGATCACTTTTAGAAATAGACTAAACCGTACTTCCCTAACACGACTTACACCATATTCTTCAGTTTACCTAAAGCTTATTTCTTCCACGTCTTTTCTCTAGCAGATTTTCTAACCAGAAACGGCTTTCTACGCATCTCTTGCCCGACACATTTAATTGCCTGGGCTGACTCCGGGTGCTCTCTCAGAAGTGCTTGCTTGCTAACTAGCTGCTGATTTGCATTTCCCTCATTTCCAAGCATTGATCGGATGTTTCAGCACAGCAGAAATCGAACGGGCTTACAAAGGACACCAGTGAGCACATCACCATAGCAAAGAAAAGGGCTTCCCCTGTTTGAGACAAAATATCATTGAAAAAGCATCTATTTTGTATGTTATACATGTAAGCACAAGTTAAAAAAGTTAGATAGTATTTTAATGATTTTTGGAAAAATCAAAAAATTCTCACTGCCCTTTTCTTATTTTCTCTGTCTATTTAGTCAGAACTACCACTTGCAGGCCACAAGGGAAATACACCCCAGTCTTGCCCTGGATCCATCTACAAACTACAACTCGCCCAAGTTTCGCTCCCGGAATCAGAGCTATATGCGGGCCGTCAGCACGCTTAGTCAGGCTAGCTGTGTCAGCCAAGTGAGCCAGGTGAGTGTGCTGCTTAAACTCTAAAACGTTTCTTCCAAGTGGAGACAGCTGAAACCTAGAAATGTTAAGAATCAACACATCTTTTTACCAACATGACTGAAGATAGAAAAGTGCAGCATATGTTGGGCAGTCCTATTTTAACTGTTACACGTGTTGTACGTGGTAGTTTGATTCACATTGTTTATCTGTATTAATTAAGGCACTCGAGCAGGTCGCTGAGATGTTAATCTCCATCTTGGAAAAGAGGCTTATTGATTTGTTGGGAGTCCTAAAAGCTCGGTTAAATCCCTTCTAAGTCCAAATCTCTGTAAAACAAGATGCTTATCTTTATAATTCTTTGTGTTACCAGATGGGAATGTCTGTTGCTCATCTATACACAATTTATGATAAACCAGTGATATTGCTGAATATGTCATACCCACAGCACAAGATGAGATTAATTTCACTTAAATTCATATCCAATTGTCTAATATTTGCAGTGAGCTAGATGAACTGTAATGCAGGTAAATGACACCAGCCCACAGATTACAGTCTCATATGGAAGAAATTTTGTTGTAAAACATGTGCTTTTCCATTGGTTTTAGCAGTTACATTTATCTTAAATGATGATGATAGAAAAACAATGTCTAGCTTAGCGTTTAATTGCAAACCTATCCAAATGTCTGTACAACCAAATAACACAAGTTTCACTTTTAAACTGTCTTCATGCTCATAGCTCACAATAGTTGTATCTATTTACAAGTCAGCAATTGAGAAACCTGTTAAAAGGCATGACAGACCAAGGCACAAAAGAGGGATAACAATATGATAATATTATGATTGAAATGTTTAGCTGAGACCTCAGTGCACAACGCAATGGCCACCCAAGAATAGAGTAGTGATAGGAAGATCTTTAATTTCAGTTCATAAAGTAAAGATTCATACAGTGATTATTCCATGGAAGTTGAGGAAGTGAAGGCTTTTGTCTGAAACCAGTAGCTTGGACTCTTAACAAACCTGCACCATGGAGAAGCAATCATTTAAAAGAGGTCTGTGGGTATCCCAGTTATAGTAACAATTGCCATCTGGGAGAAAAAAACTATTTGAAACAATTCATAGTACTAAAATTCTAGTAGTCTTCAGATTGGGTATGGACATTTCTGCTTTATTTCTGACCAGCATTGGAGTACTTTCACATGGTAGGCAGTGTGTGCTGTGCTTGCTGTGGGGCTAAAGCCAAAAGCAGAAGAAAAGAGTGGTGGCCCTGGCATCATAATGGGCCAAATGTGTTTTTGAGAACATCAGTTGTTGAGAAAAGTATCATTCACAGCCACTTGATACTACCTGGTGCCACAGTTTACAGACTGTAAGGAAAGATTTGCTAACAAGTTGTGTAATAATACAAACTAACATCACATCTGTTGTCTTTTAAAGGTACCTTTTACTACAAAATTGTTAGAATATATGCTTTCTTTCTGTTTTGTTTTTTTGTGGAGATTTATGAGATTGTTTCTGATTTGAGGTACCCTGATGTCATTGCAAAGCACCCACTACCTGCTAAGGGGAAACGTTCTTACTCTAATGTCCACTGTCAGCAAAACTCACATTTCTCTCTGCATTTGATTCGTCTGAATACTTGGCATTAGGGAGCCATACAGTCATTTGGGGAATAACAATAATTTATGCAAGTCTCATTGTTCTGCATATGATCAGCTTGTGAGGTTTCATCAACAATGCAGCAATGTAGCTTTCAAAACGGTACTCCCCGTCTGTCCTAAAATTTCAAATGGAGGTGATGCTAAATTTGTACTGGGTGAAACTGAAGTTCAAATACAAATTTAAAAAAATTTAAAGAGCACTGGTGAAAACACATAAGACCTTATTTGAAAGAAATATTGCTGGATATTTATTTCAATATTGAATGGTTAATGTGTTGATCAACACACATACGGCTTTATCCGTAGCTGCTCAGTGAACTGATGTAGCAGGCTAGTCTAATTAGCTAAAAGTGTCATTGCAGCAATTCAAAATGGTACTCAGGAGTTTTACTCAGTTGGTACTCAAGTGCCTGACAATGTTGGGGTATACTCCTTATAAGATGACGAAAAGTGTCTTGGGCTGTCTCTTCCCAGATCCTGACCAGGGCATCATTAAGCTTTTGTACAGTGTGTGGTGAAACCTGGTAGCGACAGATGGGCCTAAACATGATGTCCTAAAGATGTGCTATTGAATTTCGGTGACCCAGGATCCACTGGACCAGCAAAGGGTCTCGCAATGGGTCTGAGGCTTTCGTCTTGATACCTAATGCCAGTCAGGGTACTATTGTTGCTCCTGTAAAAATCTGTGTCTCTCCATGGATATGGCTCTACAGACCTGAGTTCAGAATTAACCTGCTCTCATCTCTAAAACAAAAGGGTGCCAGTGGTGAACCTGCCAATTGTGGTGTTGTCTGGCAAATGCCAGATGAGCTCAATGGTGCTGGGCAGTGAGCACAGGGCCTATTAGAGGACGTCAGGCACTCACGTCACCGCCATGAAGAGACATTTTTACCAGTGGTCTGCTGGAGGTCACAGGCTCTGGCAGACCTCACCAGTTCCTCATTGCACAAGGGGCAGATAGCAGTTCTGCTAATAGGTAACAAGCTCTGATGGCCCCGTACCTCTTCTAGACTAGCTGGCTGTCTCCTGAACTCTCCTCAGTGTGTTTATAGCCCATGCTGGAAGACACAGCAAACCTTCTGGCAATGGCACACATTGATGTGCCATCGTAGTGGAGTTGAACTGTCTGTGCCACCGCTGTAGGGTCTAGATATCACTTCATGCTACCAGTATTGAAACTGACACCGGTCAAAACTCATGAGAAGCAGTCAAAAAAATGAGGGAAAAATGCATGTGGCCCTCAGCTTGTTTTGGGGGTTGTCTCATTATTCATCCTTCTGTATATCATGGTTTTACTGGTGACTTGAGTGCAGAGGACAATTACAGACAGATTAACACAGATCTTTGACAGTTTTTGCTCAACAAATTAAAGGAGGTTGGTGAGTCGTCTGGGTTCTGATTTTTATGCTCAGACGCTGAGGAGTAGAGATTATTGTCAGTGGTGGGAAGAAGGTAGATTATGCTGAATTGGCAAGAAATGGGCTTACAGTAGAAGGCTGATGTGGGATCCTGGATGGGTGAGCACACCCACAGAGGCTGAGACTGGCAGGCAGCTGCAGAATGCTGCCGTGTCTCCCTTAGCTCCCTAGGAGAAAATGGGGGAAGCTGTAGGTGGTAAAAGGTGGATTGGCAGGGTCGTAGTGGAACCACCAATAAGGGAGTGAGCTAGGACAATGTTCAGGGGAGCAGGAGACCACCAGAGCCAGAGCAAGGGATCCTAGAAACCTTTGATGACTTCAGTCAGGAGACATGAAGACAGAACCTATTAGTTTAGGTACATAAAGATATTTGCAACAGCAAATACTCAAGCTGCTACAAAGCAAAGTCGAACTGGTGTCTTCCTCTGGTTCCAGCTCCTTCTCATGTCCCAGCTGATTAGCTCTAACAAGCTGCAGCTGAAGATCCACACCTACCAATCACAGCCAGCATGCAAAGGTGAGAGGCAGACACACAGCTCTGTGAGTGTGGCACTGTGATGTTGACCGGGCTAATTACACATCTTTCAAATGGGGGACCTGGGTTTGAATTCAGGTTGTGTCAGGAATGCGGGAAAACCTCTTCTAAGTCTGTGTGCAAGTTGCAATGACTTCCTGTGGCGACCCCTGAATAAGGGATAATATTTAGATAGGATATGCGGTGAAACAATCCGTTCTTTGGATTATTTGGTCCAGAAACATAAAAACTGCTATAGTTATTTATTTGTAAAATAAAGCCTTTTCTTACCTGAAAAACCTTATGCTTGTAAACATCATACGCAGTTGTCTCTGTGGTATGAATGTTGGCTCTGTTTGAGCTATCAGCTGTAGCACAAACTGTATTGTATTCTTATCCCTCAGGTCTGGATTTTCAATTAAATCCAAGATTCTAATTGATTTACAATCCTGATGCAAAATGTGTTTTTGGTGGTTGAAGAGAAATTGGTCCTACCTACCAGCACCTCACCACATAATTTTTTTTTTGTATTACCAGCAAGCAGTGACATTTCCATTTCCATTCTCATTTATAAGGTATTTTCGACAAGAAAACAGAGATTCCCAGATGGTGTTGTTGCAGATACTGTGTCTTTATCACTAGTTAGTGGTCCCTTAATGTTTTAGTGGGCATAACTTAAAGCTATAGTTGGTAATCCTGTTCAGAAACACTTTTTGTCATACTGGATAAAATGGTCCTTCCATCCTGAAAGTAGTCCATACATCATGTATTCACAAAAAGGAGGTTAAAAAATTATCTCTGTGGAAGCTGCAGGCCTACAAAAACTCTGACAAATCCCTGCCGTTCGGTCCGAAAAGCAGGGATTTGTCAGAGTTTTGGTTCTGCCCTCACCCCATCTGTCCCTCAAGTTCCACGGGGTATCACCTTATCTATTGGTTTCCCCACATGTCAATAAGTCTGACGAGCTCATGTAACGCAAATGTGAGTGCACCTTCCTTGCTAGTTTCCGCTTGCAGGCTGCGCGTGCGCCCCGTTCCCGGTTTTCCTTAGGGAAATCTGGTCACCTTACCTTTAAATGGAAAAGTGCTTTTCAAAATTGTTTGTCTGTTTGGAAGACCAATAGAAAGGCTGTTTGGGGTTGGTTTTAAATTTCAATATTTGTAGGTTTTCTGGCACAAACATATGATAACATGCCTTTTTCAAGTACACAGGAGTGATAACCGTGTCTCTTGTTTCCTTCAGGTTAGTGAAACTGAAGTAAATGGCCAGTTCGAATCTGTGTGCGAGTCGGTGTTCAGTGAGGTAGAATCCCAAGCCATGGAGGCGTTGGACCTCCCTGGATGTTTCAGAACCAGAAGCCACAGTTACCTACGAGCCATCCAGGCTGGATACTCCCAAGATGATGATTGCATCCCCCCCATGGCGTCTACTGTTACCTCCACCATCAGGTCAACCACAGGTGAGGATAAAATAGCAAATCCTGTAATCACATTGTGGAAGACAGTGTTTTGTGAGAGAAAAATCTACCAAATTAACACAAAAATATTTGAACTTAACATGTGTGGTAATGGATGAATATAGAGCAGTTAGCTCCAACTAGTTTGTATGTTCACTGCATGAATCATTTTGTATGTTTCCATTGTCATGGATTACCGTAAAGACAGCTTGAGAGCTGTGGTCACATTGGATGCAGTGCTTAATTTGCTCATCACTTCAATGCATCGGAGAGTAAAGCTATGAACCCTATTGAAAATCAGAAATTGTCCGAAAGGAAAATCGAGTCAGAATAGGGACACAATGGATTATTTCAGTAAGGTTTCATATGGACCTACACGGTTTATTAGTAGTACATTAGAGATGTGAAACTGAGCAAACAAATGGTTTAATTGCTTTATACAGAACCTCCTTTACTTTTATCCCAAGTTCAAACTGTGCTGCATGCACAATAACAGAGAGGTGAAACTTCTAAACTTACCAGATTTTACTTTGCCTGTTTTAAAACTTGTGTTTTTACAAAAAAAAAAAAAACATCTCTCTACAGAGCTATTGAGCAGTTATTGTGTCTTAACTTCGGTATTGAAAGATATAAAGGTGACAATAATTATATTGGAAAGAGACATAGATTCTGATTAGTTGATACTGGGTCTTGGGTATAACCTGCTGGTGCTCTCAACTTTTCACATGGCTGCTGGATTCACAGATGAGACAAAACAGCTTTGAAAAGAGGAAGAATGTGAGAAGAGAAGAAGAAAAAGAGGCTTGGATAACAAGTATGAATGGACGCTGCTTCCTACTGACATAAGCTGGGGTTACTATAGGGAGAGTTAGAGGTCTGAACATCTGGAGATGTGCTCATGGTTAAATAAATGTCTGCTTACACTGCTTTCTCAATACTTTTCAAAATATTACATTTGTAACACACTGAAATTTGTGTAAAATTGATTCAGCTACTCTTTTCAACTAAGAGCAATTAGAGCTTTGATTCAGTCAGTCTAATTGGACTTTACTGTTTCAATAGGGTTCATGCTATACTTTCCTGATTGACTAGAAAATGTCTAGAAGTTTTCTTTCATCTTTACTCTTTTTACTGCACAAAGTTTTGTCATTGTTTTTTTTTTTCCTCACCCAAAAGCTGAACAACAGAGGTGCAATTAATTTTACAACCCTTTTATTATAGATTCTCATTTCTTTGATGGACTTTAAAATCTAAAAGTTTCAGCTTTGTGCATTGAAAAGTTGTGAAGAATGCATGCCACAAAATAAGGTTGAGAAGGCAGTGTAAATAATTTCTTGAAATGGGTCAAAACAGGAGTGGATTCTAATGCTATCTATGTTTTGTTAATTAAAGAGTGTGAGTTCCCCTTCAGTGATCTAAAGTTGAAACCAAATATTTAAATTCAATGTATAAAATGACACATAACCTGCATTTCCTGACCTTTTACCAAACTAAACCTTTCGTGTTTTAGGTCAGGTCTAATGGGCATTTCAGGTAGGACGCAGCTTACGCAGGCTGGTGGGGCTCTTTGCTTGCTGGCTTGGCAAAGTCTAGTCATTTGTTAGTTTGTTGTCAGCAGCAAAGTGCTAGCACTAACCCTGCTAGTTAGAAGAAAAAGGGCAGCAAGGAACCCTCCGGCCCGGAGAACAGCTTGGGGAGTTCTGGCTTGTGAAAGAGCTCCGGTTCCACAGTTACGGCCATCACAAACTTGTGTCATATAGTTTGGGGAATTAAGAAACACTCCATATAAACTTTTCCTCCATTTTGCTTCCTGGTCATTCCGGCTGATTGATGGATGACCCGGTTTCTATTGATTCTTCAGTGTATTTGTTATTGCACGGTGCAGCTTGTGCACAAGCTCCCAAAAGGTGTACTGCGCTTTGCTCCGCCCTGGTGCCCTGTGAAATCCATTGAAAACAATGAGGTTCACAGTGCAGCTGGGCATTTGTCACATCCTGTCTGAAATGCCCATAACTACCACGTTTGCTGAATGCCAGAATATTAATGAAAAATGTTTTATGGTTTTTTTGGCTGGCTTTAAATTCAGAAGTTTAAATAGATTTAAACAAGAGTTACTTTATACAAATTATGAAGACTTGATACAAATTGAGAAATGTGTCTTTTTATACAGTTTAAGTGAGTTAGTAGTTTCAAGTTTACTAATTGGACATTTATCTTATATTATTGCTCGTACGCCGTATACTGCAGAATTATCTTGTTTTGACTCATGACAATTGCTGCATGACATGTGCTTATTATAAAAAGCACAATGTCTCCAGATGCTCACACCTGTGGCCATATTACACACACATCTGTATATATATATTTACATTTGTCTTACAGACAGAAATTATGTGCAGGACGAAACTTGTTTACCTGACCAGGACAGTATACCTGAGGATTTGGCAGAGGCAGTCCCACTGGCACATGATGATCTAGGCTGCCCCATCAGAAGAGACAGGCTTTATAACCAAGATGCTGTGGGTGCTACAGCAAAACCCATGTCTGGGCCACCTGTTTCTCCAAGTCTTTTCCGATCCCCAAGACCTAGTGCCCCTGAAAGACCTTCACCAAAAGCCATCCAGGCTAGTATCAAAGAGTCCGCCACATTGGCTGCAGCGATTAGTATGCAGTGGAAGGAAGAAGTTTCTGCCATGCGTCGAGAATTGGCTGAACTCAGAAGAGATCTATGTAAGGAGCTTCGTGCTTTCAACAGCAATTTCAACACTTTTACACAGCATTATAACACATGGTCCCCTCAAGGTGGTGGAATAGCAACAGGAACTGGAGTAGGCTTAGGCAAAGGGGTTGCAACTGGTTCAGGGACAGGGACAAGAGTTGGGACAGGCCTTGGGGGAAGAGGAGTTGCGACCACATCCACATGCAAAGGGACTGGGGGAGCAAGAGAGAAAAATCCCCAGACATCCAAAGTGTCTGTAGGAATTCAGGCCAGAAGCAAAGCCCTGGTAAGACAAAGCACAGCAGATGCAGCTGTTAACTGTCCGGAAGAAAAGGAGGAAAAGAGAAATTCTCGCCGAAGTCTGCCAAAACAGCTTTCAATGGATCCAAGCATTCTCGCATGTCCACAGTCCATGTATGTAGAGAGTGCCATACCACTCTCTTTGGATCCAATACTTCCTTGCACAACTAGAGCAGTTAAACCTGAGCAAATTGATTCCTCTGTTTCTTCCACATCTGGGCCACACATGGAGATGCCCGTCAAAGATACTGCAACTGCGTCTCTCATAAAGGAGGCAGTTATCACTCAAGAGACAGTGTTACCCTCATCAGAAAGAGTTCTCGGAAGCTCAACTACAGTGAAACACGAAACGCTTATCACTAATCAACTAATTGATGCAGGCCCCACTAATGAGTCCCTTTTACATGCTAAACAATCTCATACTGATGACAGAAAATCCCAAGTCTCAGAACAAATTGAAAAAGATAACATAAAACTACCATTTCCGGTCCCTACAGTTACCGTGTCTCCACCAGAGGAACATGATTTTGACATAATACCAAATCAAGAGGCTGCTGATCCTGTCAATGTTGACAAGCCACAAGCCATCCCTCAAGACCCTCCGACAGTGTCTTTACATCTCTCTGGAGAGGAGGAATCTGATCCTTCTGATTCAACAGAAATAGAATCAAAAACACAGAAAATAACTCTAATGTCCACATCAGACCCTCTTAATAGAGACTCAGCATTGATCTGCAATATACCATCACCGGATTCTCATAATGTTGAGCCAAACCATTCAGAGACGGGCATTAAATGTCCATCTATAGTGGTGTCAGAGCACTTTGATGCAGACTCTCCAGCGAGTCCAACTGATAGCGACACAAATCTTTATCCCTGTGTGACCAATCCTAATGATCCTCCTGAGACTCCTCCAGAGCAAGTAATACCTGATCCAGCATTTGTTTATAATTCAACAGAATCTCAACCAAACACTGAACTAGAATTCCAAGACACAGAGTGGCCGCCTCTACCAGAACCACTGGATAACGCCCCGATTTATCATGCCGATCTAGTCCACTTTGATGTAGTCATGCTAACCTCCCTGGATCAAGATGACCTTGATTCTGTGTTTATGGACCCCGAACCAGAGCCTTTCAACCTGAGTGAGGACTCATCATTTAATATTGAAGATTTTGAACCCCCTTTATACCAGTTTGATTCTCAAAGTTCCCCTTTACCGAATGTTGAAGCTAACGACTATGCCTCAACATTACCTGAGGTACTATTTCCACAGGTCACTGTTACAATTTCCCCACCCAGTTCAGTATCACCAGACACATCACTGGAAATAGACTTTGGACCTACAAGCCCAGCACCAGATCCTGGGTTATCTGACACAGAACCATCATCACCAGACTTTCAGGAACTTGCTCCAAAAGATGACGTTATAACCGAGATACTGGAATGTGTGGGTGTATCCCAGGAGGCTGTGGATCATGTTGAAGAAGAGACCCCAGACAGTTCAGAGAGATCCTCGATGGACCATGGCTTTTTGTGGTACAGATGGCAGAGGAGAGGCGAAAGAAGAGACTCAGTGCGCAGGAGTGCTAGTGTTGAACTGTGGAGTGGTAGATATGAATACAACAGTTCAGAAATCACATATGTGTCTCTTACCCTGTGAGCACATACCTCATTCTCAGCAGACAAAATGTAGCTTAAATATATTTGAAGGCCATTGTTTGTAGCTTCCAATGACTTGGAATACTATACACGGATCTCAAAGAGGAATTAGAGGAACTACTTGTCTCTGAAACATTTTAGTTGACTATTGGAAAGAACAGCATTGCCAGCAGCAAATCTATATTTCATAACTTAAAGGACACTGCAAGAATACAATAAAGCCTATGTGGTGGCAAATATACAGAATACTTCAAAAACATGTTCTTCAAACTGGATAAATCTAATGAAGAAGTGGCCACTGCTGTAAATCATCATCTAGGACTTTTTTCTAAATGTACTGCTCCAAATATTGAAACAAACCAATAAGGAATGTTTTTGTGCTGTAAATGTTTCAAAGATCTGTTTTAAAAGACTCCCATAAGAGACTGTGAGCACCTGCTGGTGTGAAATCTTGACAATCGTCGCAAAAACGATGGACACTTTCTCAAGACCTATTTTGAACTGCTTTGCCACTCTGTTATGGAGTGAAACATATATTCGTAGTTATCATATAACTATAAAGATGTACTGTTTACCACATGAGCTGTTGGATGGACTTTTGATGCTGTGAAATGCTGTTTGCACAATCTTAGAGAAAGATTTACCACTGTACTGTTACAGTTGTAACAACGCAAGGCAAGTTGTGAACTATATCTCAAAACAGTTAAAAAAAGTATGTCCTGTAGGTTAATTGGAAGAAAAAAAATGTATTTCTGTAAGAGATTTGTACTCTTCATCATTTTATTCAATGCACTGTTAAGAAAAATAATGAATCTGTCATTATTGAATTAATTAGTCATCATTAGATGTGCAAAATGCAAGACAGTCTTTTGTTCATAAATGCTGCTGACATCAGGACAGATTAAAATGAGGAATTGTTACCCAAACTATTACATTTAAGCTAAGAAGTTAATTTTTTTATTTATTAAATAGCTGTAATTTTCTGGAAACAAAACTAATAATTCCTACTATCAAATGTAACTACTAACCAGTACAGTTGAAATATGTAGCGTTTTTTGAATGCAAAACCTCAAATTTCCTAAATGCACACAAACACTTTGCTATCAAACCTACCCCACATGCAAACACATCTTTGCTGGACCGAAATATATACAGTGGAGTTAAAGAAAGCATTGAAAGTTTTTCTCAGTAAGCATATTTCTAATGGGGCGAGAGACATGAAACTAACCTCATATGTTGGTTACAACTCAAGTAATCCATAAAAAATAAACAGACAAATCATTTCATAAGGAATGTGTAATAAAGTCAACCCATTCCTTACACATTCATAAGGAATGTGTAAGGAATGGGTTGACTGACCATTTTGTTCAAAATACTTTGTTAATCACAACATGAAATGAAATATTGTAACTCATATTATCCAGGTTTCTTCAAACAGTCGTCGTAGATAGGGATGACAATGGGCAGCAAGGATACTCAAGGATATTACAGCAGGTCTGAAATAGTCAATATAGGTAATGCCAACTTCCACAAGTCTCTTGCACCTCCTCAGGTGTGTTTTTCATCAATTCTTCCACACAACCTGCCTCCAGACCTTGAAGGTTCTACCAGGATATCCTGATGTTCAATTTAAATTATATTCAAGTCGGATATTGAGTCCAATCACATACAAAGATTTCAATTTTGGTCTCATCAGACCAGACAAGATCCTCCCATCACTTCATTGGATTGTCTAAATGACCTGCAGGAAACAGGAAACAGCCTTCAGCAGTTTCTCTTTTCCCTTCAGCGGTGGAGTCTTCCGCTGTGAGCGTTCGTTCTATGGCTGCCTGATGCATTACTTATTGTTCACTTTGAATTAACCGTGACTACTAATTCCAATTCTTAATCCATCTGCAAATGATCGTTGGCTCTTGTATTGATAGAGAACTCCTCTAATTAGACTTTTCACTACCGGAAATCTTAAAAGGAGAACCTGATTGTGGCTGGTTTATATTAAATTGGTGTCTCTCCACCTGTGGATTTTAAAACCTTTTTCTAGACTATCTATTAATTAATATTAATTTACGCTGTCAGAGAATAGGATTACTTTCTAAATACTAAGAAATTTCAGACAATTATCTTGGCTTTCTATGCCTTTTTACCACTTAGTCGTTCAATATTATTTTAGATAAGTTCATTTACTGATTTTTTTATTTTTATTTATCTGTTTTTATTGGTTTCTTTGTATGTGTAGATCATTTGGATTTTACCAACATCTGGAGTCAATTTATTGTCAATAGCCCATTTAGAGGTATACTTACTGAGCAAAGCATGGGTATGTTTAGTATTTATTTTCCTAGTATATATCTAAAAAATATATATAAATAAAAATTGTATAGAAAGTATTAATAAATAATTTGGCTTGTCTGATTATGACAACAAACATAGACAGAGGTGGTTGTGTATTTTCTCATTTAAAATATCTTTTTTCCTCAGGAATCAAAGTCTGAGAATGTAATACCAATGAGACATAAGTGTAATTACTTGTTGAATTGTGTTTCTTCCGGAAAAAGAATCATGTACCATTGTGTGGTTCTTTTTAATATGTGAGACATTGAATGATGAAAATACTGTTGTAGTGGTGCATGACTGACGATTGCCTCAATATATTCTGCATTTCATATACCGTGCCTCAGTGTTAACCTTTGGTCCAGTTCATATTGATATTCAGCACAATGAAATGACCCTACCCACCAAAAGAGATGCAGAATTCTGCAACCATTAAGGGCCAACAGGTGAATGTTGTACGATATCTGTGCTTTCTGTCTGCTTAATGGGCTCTATATGGAATCGCCCACTCAAGTCTGTGCTGTAACACAGAGGTTTGGAACAAAATTAATCCTAAAGCAGAACATGTATTGTCTTGAATTAAATATGTGCAGAGCACTTTATGAAGGTTTTCTAAATTGAATGAATCTGAAAGCTTTTCGAAAGGCAGGCAAGTTAATTATGCATTTATTTTAAACATTTTACACCTACTTGAAGTGCACCACTTTTTACCATTCTGGACCTCTTCAGTGTTTTATTCCTCTTTTGTAAAATATTCTGTCAAAGTAGCACACTGGCATTATGTTTACATGTACCATGGAGTCCAAAAATAACTGCTTCAACAGTCAGTCGTCCTCTGAAAAACACAGTTGCTACTGATGAGCGGTTGAATTGTGTTTGTCATAAAAAAAGGATTTGTAATGTTAAACTGCAAATAAATATGTGGTTTGAAAAAGCTAGATACATCATCTTTTAATTTAATATTTTGTGCATTTAAAAACATTATATAATCAAAGAGTTAATTTGCTTCAAAACTTGAAACTCAAATATTTATTCTTTAATTTATTAATTCATTTAATTGTTAACTTCTTTTAGTTTTGATGATTTTGGCTTAGAGGTACTGGAAACCAAAAATTTGGAGCATCTAATGCTTCCACAAACATCTCAAGATGTTTGTGGAGATGCTGGTTTTATCCTATAGCAGGACTTGGCATGTGCCAACACAGCCAAAAGTACCCATGGAAATGTTTTAGATACCCGGTGCCTTCTTATGTTTTCATAAATGTAGTTAAATTGAATATTTGATAACAACATGATACTTTACAACAAGGTCTCATCTAAGATCATAAGATTCTTCCTTCACCTCTGAGTTTTTTTAGGCATTTGATGTTGCACACCTTGCTTAATCTCCCTCCAAAGCATTTTAGTCAGTTGACTGATTTTGTTCTTTTGTTTTTCTTCTACCTGAGATCATGCCCCTGTTGTTGGATTATACTTAGTTGGAGTTTTGGTTTTCAAACACTTTGATATTCAAATGAGTTCACAGTTTGCTCCATTATGAAATAGCTAACAAATTTATGTGGCTGTAAAACCAGCATAAATCACCAGCCCTACATAGCCATGCTTGACAGTGGTGGGATCCATTCCAAGCTGTTGGTGTTGCTATGCAACATTTGCTTATCCCCAAACTTGGAAATTTGCATATATGTTTATATTTCTCCTCTTTGGTCTGTTCAAAGAACTGTTGTGTTTTTCATCTATAAAGGGGACATCTAATGCTGTTCAGTTCTTATCATTCAGTTGTGGTATATATAAAGTGGAACTGCAATGCTTAGGTCTGAATTCTTCATTAATTTACCCTCACATTCCCCCTTTTTGTCCCTGTTCTGGGATGTGTGAGACACTTCACACCTATCCCACTACAGGTTGCAGAACGTTCCACTTCACCCCATTTCACAAAGTTACTTCGAAAAAGAAAAAGGGCCAAATTGATAAGCCGGAAGTCCATGATCTTGTTAGGCATTTCCCTAGCAAACACTGATATAATTGTTCCAAAAAAACGTAACGGCCAAAAAGGGCCTTGAAAATATGACCTAAAATGAATAATATGATGTCTATGCAGCACTTGGGCAGAAGACTGTAAAATGTTCTGCATTCCTAGAGACCCCAAGTACTCAACAAAATTAATTATTAGTATTTGGGGGTTAAAAAAGTAGGTTTTGCATAATATGTCCTCGGTAATTCAACTTTGCGGCGTCTTGTTCTTTTTAGAAAGAGCCCTTTCTTTTGGCACCCCCTCCAAACAAGCCTTTTTAACATTTGACATGCTGAATTTAGGCCTGAAGAGTCTGAGATAAATTTATTTTAGTTTGTCTAATCAATTCCATCCCCTAGATTTCAGGTGAACCTGCTGAGTCATCTTTTCATGGGATGGTTGGCAATAATCTCGAATGTCTTTTTCTTGTCCAAAAGCTTCCTTACCTATGCTATTTAAAATATGTCAATGTGGACTTCCCAAATTTCTCAGCAGATGTATTGTTGTTGTTTTTTTCTCTGAGGTCATTACCACTTTCTTCCCATACTTCTGTTATATTAGCACACTCCTGAATGCTTAACAGCTATAGGTAACCAACCCTTCTTACAGAGGTTTCCACACTTAATTATGTGCATTTTAATACCAAAAAAAGTTAAAAAAAAACAAACAATTCAAATCAATTGAATTGAGAAAGCTTCCTGGAGAGGAGGCGAAACGTCTTCAACTACGAAAAACAAGTCCAGTTGTTTTGTTTTTTACTTTTTTTTTTGGAATGACCATGACCTGGATGACTGATAATCTTCACCAGCATAGTACATTTTAATAGAAATACTTAACCTTTTGAATTTTAAGGAAGCGACACAAGTAAGTAAATTTACAGGAAACGAAGTGTTTTGCCCAACTTTATTTAAAATGAATGCATTAAATAGTAAAGCAGGGGCTCATACTAGCTGGTTGCCCTAATTTGTGGCAATGCATTGTATAATTTTAAGCACTCTCCTAAAGCCTGGTAAATGTTTGTGGTAAAATTTAGACTGCAGTTTTTCACCATTCCAAAGACGTTTTCCAATATTCTTTGCAGATCCTACAGTGTGGTGCAATTCTCACAGGCTGTACTGTTCTTTCCAGCTGAATGTTACTATATTCGATTGTGCTGTGAAATTGGGTTAATTTGTCCTACTATCAGGCTAGTTCTCTTGTTTTTTTTTTTTTTCGGATAACGTGTTAGAAAACATGACCATGAACACCAAGGAACACTCCAGGCTGGTCAGAGGCGATGTTGTGAAGAAGTTTTACCCAGAGTTAGGTCATAGATGGGCACTGTTCAATCTATCATGTTAAATTGGAAAGTGTATGGTACAACTGCAAACCATCAAAGCCTGGCCAAAGGGCTAAACTGACATGTCGTTCAAGAAGAACGTTATTCAGAAAAGCAGCCTGGAGGCCCATGGTAACTCTGGAGGAGCTCCAGAGATTCAACAATTCAGGTGGGATAATCTGTTATCCACTACACAAATATGGTCTCACGGAAGAGTGAGAGGAAGGAATCCATTGTTGAAAGAAAGCCATAGGAAGTCTAATTTCAAGTTTGCTGAAAGCCATGTACAGAGGTCAGTAAACGTGACTAAGGTGCTATGGTTACACAAGACAAAATTTTAAATGTTTAACCTACATAGAATATGCAATCTGTGGCCAAAAGCACTTCACATCTCCCTGAATACTCCATCCCCACGCTGAAACACGGTGGTGGCAGCGTCATGCTGTACGGTTCTTTTCTTTAGCAGACACAGGGAAGCTGGTCCTATTTAATGGGAAGACAGATGAAGAAGGAATCCTGGGGGAAACCTGTTAGAGGCTGCAAAAGATCTGACTGAAAGAGATGTTTACCTTGTAGCAGAACGACCCTAGATATACAGCCAGTGCTGCAATTGAAGCGTTCCGATTAAAGCATACTAACATGTTTAAAATATCCAAACTTGAGACTTTAAAATTGATAATAATGGATTCTTTTCTCCCAGTTTTATTGAGCCTGAGCTATTTTTGAAAAACAAATTGACAAAAAAAAAAAAAATTAGACTTGCACCTGTGGTTGCAGCATAGTAACCTGGCCAGCCAGATTGATAATGTGTAGCACATTATCAGTTATTATCTGCACATGATCAATCTGGGACTGCTCCATTTGAATCTGTTTGGGGAAAGAAGGGTATTTCAGTAGAACTGTATTAACTGATTGGGCGAAGCAACACCTAGAGCCAGCCTACTAAAGGTTGTTTTTTAGTATCAAATTAAAATGTAAGCTGAAGGTGAAACCTCAAGAAGGTAAGGTAGTCAAGGCACTTCTTGCTGTTTTACTATAAAAGAAGAAATTGTGGATTCTTAAAAACATGTGATAGCAGCAGCAGGTAGAAGAAAATGTGTGCATCCTCCTGTGCTGCCGTTTTTGTGTTGGTTCGGCTGTGGGTTCTGCAGCTTTTGCTTTCGTCGCACCGGTCTTTCCCACCATAAACCTCAATACTGCAACGTGATTGGCCTGAACCATTTTTGTTTCGGACACAAATGGTTGAAGTTGGAGTGGTACAAGATGGATTCTCGTGTCTGTGTGAATACAAAAATACAGCGGGAATTCATCATCCAGCAAGGCTAGCACCATAGGGTGGTTCCAAATAGTACTGGCCCACAGGGCTGAATGAATACATGTCACAATTTCCAGATTTTCATTTCTAAAATAACGTTAAAGTCGTTTATCATTTTGCTTCCAGTTAATGACAATGCATTACGTTCTGTGGGTACTCCAAACAAAATCTCGTTAATACATTCAGGTTTGTGACTGCAACATGACTGAAATAAAGGGTTCAAGGGTTTTGAATAACTACTTTTGCAAGGCACTGTAGGTAAAGCAGAAAAAGTGTCGGTAGAAATGTACGTTTACAGGTACATCAAAAGAATTGTTGAATAGTGCGAATAATTCCAATTTTCTTCATCACTCATGTGTTTGTCCACTATGTTTTTCATCTACCGGGTAATTTTTGAGATTCTGATTTCATTTTCCAGCAGCACTTGCCCACCCTTCCCCAGCTGGTCCAATGACCATTGTGTTACTTTGCTTGATTGGCCA
Organism: Fundulus heteroclitus; assembly: GCF_011125445.2. NCBI lineage: Eukaryota > Metazoa > Chordata > Actinopteri > Cyprinodontiformes > Fundulidae > Fundulus > Fundulus heteroclitus. The sequence goes on along the minus strand of NC_046379.1, from coordinate 13,667,170 downwards.
GCCAACTGGCATGAAGTGAACCACATATAGAAGCTAATGTAAAGAAGAAGATGGTACGCCTGTCCCAACACTGCAGATGACCTGAAGGCAGCTATCAAAGCAACCTGGGCTTTCATTACACCTCAGTAGAACCACAGGCTGATTGGCTCCAAGCCATGTCACACTGATGCAATAATAAATGCAACAGGAGCCCAAACCAAGTATTGAGTGAACAGCGATGAACATACTCTTCAGAAGCCTGACATTTCTATTTAAACTATGTTTTTTATTTATCCTATTTAATATTCTAATTTTCTGGGACCCTTAATTCTGAGGTTTTTGTGATCTGTAAGCCAGAGTCATCAATATTACATGAAATAAAAGATGGGAATATTTCACTCCATGTGTAAGCTATATGAGTTTCACTTTCTGAAACGAGTGACAAAGAATGTTGCACTTTTTTATGACATTCCTAGTTACTTTTGCATTCAAAGTTAAAGGAAGCAAAATTGCTTAAGGTTACAATGAAATGCAGCAGCTAAGTAGATGTTAGCATGTTGGGAAAGGTACTGAATTTATAGCAAGTCTAGGAAGTTGGTTGAGTCAGTAATAAAATGAATTGTTATTGATGCCTAATTTGAGGCATCAATAACAATACTGTACATCTAAACATTTTCGCCAGAAGTGACTTCTTTAGTGATTCTCATACCTGCGCTGGAAAAACCGTTGGTGGAACATGTTGCCAAAGTTCGAGCCAGCAATAAACAAGAGTAGTCGCAATGACGAAAGACTGAAAATGGTTGTATTATGTCCTCCAATCATTGATTATCAATGTTATACTCTTTGGCTGCAATAGTCAGAGTATTGAGTCCATGCTGCTGCAATTTTGGGGGAGAAAACCTAACTCCTGCTGACACAGAAAAGTACACCTTGTTTTTTCACTGAGGGAGCCTAGATTCTTGACAGATTTAATTGTTGAGAGTGCTTCCTCTGCTGTCATGAGGCATATTTATGATTGCATCGTCTCCCATCTCCTTCTTATAAACAGGACCCCAGACGAACATCTTCAGTATCTCTCAAACACACAGCCCTGAACGTCATGAGCCTCCACTGTCTTTCCTATAGTGATCTATCTACTTGACGGGGAGCCAATTTGTTTTCATAACGGCTGAGGTGATGTGCTTCTAACCTGTGACATAAAGATTCTTATATGTGCAGATTCAAGACAGTGTTTAAAATTTAAGCACTGGTTAAAGAGTTTTCATCAAAGAGTAGAACAACATCTTAGGCATTTTAGGACAGCAAAGAACTCCCCTGTAATCTGCAGGAGGGACTGCCAACAGAATTATATTTACAGCTTTATAGCAAACAGTGATTCATCACTGTGTTACTTTAAAAATTTCCCCAGCCGTCCGGAGTTAGTTGAGTAAGCTTGAATAATGACTCATCCAATCTGTGTTTTATCTGTTGTTGCCTTTTTTTTTAGTTACTTTGTTTATTGTTTTTGTCTGCAGCGCTCGTGATTGTGCCAATAATGGAGCCCACCATCCATCTTCTTCCCTCTCCAGGTTATTTGAATATCCTTAAATCCCAAACTGCTGCAAAATAACCAGCCGTCTTTTACGGTGTTAAATACGAACCTGACCGGACACTCTCATGCCTCCGCTCCACCACTACCCCAGAACCTGACACCCATGAAGGCAGGATAGATAGATAGATAGATAGATAGATAGATAGATAGATAGATAGATAGATAGATAGATAGATAGATAGATAGATAGATAGATAGATAGATAGATAGATAGATAGATAGATAGATAGATAGATAGATAGATATTTCATGATACAGACAAAGACAAACAAGAGTACAAATTTGAGGTAGATGGAAAAGGGTGTATGGTTTTCAAAATATCTTTTGTTTTCTTTTTAAATGTGATGCACAGTTGTTTTCAGCCCGACTGACTCAATATTTTGCAGATACATCTTTCCCCTTGATCACAGCCACATATCTTTTGGGGCATGTCTCTGTTATCTGTACAAATAATGAAGTTATTCAAACTTAAAAAAGAATATTCAAGAATTGTGTTTATGTACAGCTCCATTGCGATGTTGCACACTGACGTTGGATAAGAAGGCCTGTCTTGATGTCTCTGTTCTAAATCATCCCAAAGAATCAAGCCCTTTGTTTGCCAGCCGTCCTCCAAATATACTATTTATTCTATTAGTATATTAGTAGTTGAGCGCTACATTTACACATATATAATAGTAAATAAAATAGTAAATATTTTGCCTTATCTGAGCAGAGCATGTTCTTACATATGGTTGCTGTCTCCCCTGCATTGTGTGTGTCAAATTGTAAATGGGAAGTCTTATGGCTGTATTTTGCCACACATGAATAGACACCAGATTTGTGGAGTCAACAACTAATAGTTCTCCTATAAACATCTTCTACCACCTTAGCTGTGGAACTTTGTAGCTCCTCCAGACTTACTGTTGGTTTCTTGGTTTCTTCTCTTATTAATGCTCCCTGCCCAGCCTTTAATTAGATGGCCATATCTTAGCAAGTTTCCAGTTGTGTCATCCTCCTATTTTCAGATCATAGATTGAACAGAGCTCTCTGGTATGTCCAAAACTTGGACTATTGTTTGACAGTCTGACCCTGCTTGAAGGTTCTTCAAAACTTCATCCCTGACCTGTCTGCTTTGCTCCTTTAGTTTTTATGAGGCCATTTGTTCACTAATGTTCTCTAAAAAATAAAACAGAACAACTGGGTTAATGCTGATATTAAATTACACACATGTGGATTTGTCTAATATTTTTAATTCTAAATGCAATTGTTTGCACTGAATGGTATGCATGAGTACCAGTGTTAAATACATGCCGCACTTTTTAGATTTTTATGTCTGGACATTTTTCAAAACCACGTCATATTTTCCTTCCACTTGACAATTTTGCACTACGTGTTGTTGTTCTATTGCTTAAAATACCCAAATATCACATGCTTGTGGTTTTAATATGACGACACATAGAAAAGGTCAAAGCCTGTGAATACTGCTGCGAGGCACCGTATAGTCTATCTTTCTGTGTTATGTTCAGAGGGGTTTGTTTTAATCGAGCGACTGAGCAAATGTGGCCTAGCTGTGTTCATCAAAATGCTGAGTAGTAAAGCCACTGCCAAGAGGGCCACAAGAATTATGACTACCCTTTGCATGACTAGCTGGCTAATAATAGCTCTATTTTGGTGCTGCTGAATCATGCCCTCAGAACGGGTCATCGCTTTGCTCCCCGGATCCCTCCACACTCCCAAATTTATCCTTTCTGTCTGGCAAGCTGACAAACATGCTCCAACTCATAAACACTCAAACTTATCTGTTTCTCCTACCCTTAGAATCTCCAGTCTCTCTTGTCTGGTTGTCTTGTCTATTTTTTCTTGTTTTCTTTAGCAAGCACCTCTGCATCCATGACAGGTTCATTTTGGCAATGTGAGTCATTAAGGGCAGACCACCAGACTATTTATTGACTTAAAAATACAGGTGAAAAAAAGGCCAAATGCTGTTAAAGGGTTTCATTTTTACTGTAAATAAATCACATTTTTAAGCTGCAAAACAAAACAAAAAAATCTTTTGCTTTGACATTATTTGTATGTACTGTAATTATGGCGTTGCAGCTTCAGTGAAATGTAGTTGATATTCTATTAATTCAGCACCACAGCTTTTTTTTTAAGGGCTGCTTGGAGTTTATTAGATTAACAACAGGGCTTTTTTAATTGCTTTGTGTGACGTATCATCTGTAAAACGATAAAAGAAATGCAGAGTGCAGCATATCTCAAATCACCGGCAAAAGATGATGAACCTACAGAATAATCTTCAGTGAGTGTTTTTCCTTCTTTCCCACTTCTTCCCTCGGCTCGGTGTGAAGCAACTTCTCACTCTTTAAACTTTGATCAAAAATGCATGAAACACACTTGTGCTCCAAATGTTCCACGATGTACCCGCGCTGCATACTCTTCTCAGAGTTTGAATATAAAGACAACTTAAAACCGCAGAATGTGTTTGTGACCCGTTCATTAGCCGTTCATCCTATGGATGAACTCCAACCTCTCGTTTACATCTAAAAAAAATGAATCCCTCTTCTTTCTGTCAGCAAATGCATCGAGTAAGAAGAGGAGAGTTGTCAGCAGGCTTGTCCACGTGAATGCTATTTACCGACTCTTTGATTTTCCACCGTCATTCAGGCCTGACGAATGTCTCACACTGCAAAGGTTTCATGTTTTCCATTCTCCATAGGCTTGTTCATTATTTTAAAATGCTCTTTCAAACCATTTTATGAGCATTTGGAGTACAAAAAGGTAGAGGAAAATGATCTTTTAATTTAAAAACACCAGTAAAGAGCAAAGTTCTCACTCATCCAGAAGCTGTCTTTCATACATTCCGCAGGCAAGTATATAAAATCAACTTAAGGTTTTGCATATAAATAGGCTTATTATGCCAAATACAGTAGATTTTATATCAACTACCTGTCCTCTACAATGCTTCTAGTGTTTTAAGACAAATTATGTTTCAGGTCAATTTCAGCGCAAAGGTGACAGGCATTGTGTTTGTGACTAAATGGACGACCTGAGAGGGATCGACGTTTTTATGCCGGAATCTATACATTTCAAAGTGCAGGCTCAATATATTTAAACTTCTGCGAGCCTTTTCATCATGTTTCAAAAGTGTTTTTTTCATGACCACCTGCACAGTGCTTTGCCAACGCATACATTTTTGAATGTTTTCAGCTTTTGTCACATTAAAACAAAACACTTGAATGTACGTATCTTATTGAGATTTTATAACAGACCAACAACATGCGGCACGTACCGTGGACACAGAGTACTTTAATAAGCGTGGCTTGCATTTTTATTCAGACTCTTTTCCTGAAGCCCCTAAATTAAATCAAGTAACTATTTTCAGAAGACGCACAATTAAATGAGCTAATTGATTTTGGAAAATTGTTTGGTTAAAAACAATGTTCCCCTATCTTTTTTTTAGCCATCACCTACACACCGAGCTACAAGAAGACGCCTCCTCCAGTACCGCCCCGTACCACCTCCAAACCGCTCATCTCCATCACAGCCCAGAGCAGCACTGAGTCCACCCAGGATGCCTACCACGAGGGACGGCACCCTCACAGCGGCATGTGGGCCCCTGATGGCCTCACCCTTGGGCTGACGGCAGGCAGAACCCTCTATAACTCCACCGACAGCCTGGACAGCACCAAGGCTGTGACCATAGCCATGGAGGCGGCGGGAATCATGGCAGGGAAAAGGCATCCATCCACAGATTCTCATAGCTCGGTGCTCACCTGTGACAAGGCAATCCTGGTGTCCAAGGCTGAGGAATACTTGAAAACACCTCGATCGTCTATAGGGATACAGGTCAGTCAGCGGATAAATGCGCAAAAAGCAAACGCATCCCTTCCATGACCACGTGACTCTGTCAGTTCTCAACCCTAAATTATGCAGTTTTGATAATCCAGAGAAGTATCACCCTCATAAATTCAGCAGAGAAACAGTGCTGTCCTCTGTGTGGCTAAAAATAGCAAGAGTGAGTCATCTCACTGCAAACCATTTAATTAAGATTCAATGCAGGCCGGAGCAGCTTTGGGTGAATGGTAGTATACTCATTGTTTCATTCACTCCTCCCTGATTAACTGCGCCCTTCCCTCATTGTTTTCTACCTCAATGATAATTCAACCCCCGCATAGTTTGTCTTCTGCTCTATTTATCATCTTAACGTAATTCTTATCCATGTTCAATATTTTATTTCAACACGTTTTATGTGTTGTGGATCTCTTGTTCTATTGAAAATGTGTGCAGTCAGAATCACAAAAGGAGCTCAAACCGTTATCTCCCTTCTGTATTAAGGGTGTAAAGGACTTTAGGGTTGCTTTAAAGACACTATAAAACTGTGTACTATTCTTCAGAAGAGCTGCAGTCCCCCTTTCTAACCTTGCCATGTAGGCTGGCATTTTGAAATACAGATTACGTGGTTCTGAACATTAGAAAAATGAAGGACCACCTGCACTGGGTCGAGGCGCCATCCTAGGACACCACCGGCCTTCCTGATGAGATTATCCGCTCCCTCCCAGAATAAGAGTCAGTGTTTGATAATTTATTTTTTTTCATTTTCCTTACATACATTACGAAAGAAATCCAAAATTGAAGAGCATTCAGAATCATACCTTGCTATTACAGTGCTCCTTTTCTTAGTTTGTGTCAATTTCTAGATATTGCCCATTTTTCCACAAACATTCACATTTCAGTTGTTGTAGTCTTGTAGCATACGCAAGTCTCTCATATCGGGGATCCCTTGCACTATGTCAGTCCAGTTGCTGAAGGAGGGGGGATCCACTTTATACCATTTCCGTGCGATAGCTTTCTTTGAGGCAACCAAAATAATTTTAATCAAATAATGGCCTCTTACCTTGAATATTAACTTATGTTAAATATCCCAAAGAGATGACAGTAAATGTTTTAGGTAGCTAGTATCCTAATATTTATGTTAGGTATTAACAGACATCATCCCCGTAAGGTGTCAACTTTACACATTGCCAAAAAAACATGTGTTTGGTCTTCATCCTGTGCTCCACACAATCTCCAGCAGGGATGCTGTATTGGCAGTAGGGTTGGGTATTGTTAAGAACCTCACAATTCGATTCACTTTTGCTTCTTTGGGTCATGATTAGATTCATTATCAATTTGATTCTATATTGATTTAAATGTTTCAGTATTGATTTATTTTGAAAAAAAGCAGAAATACATATTTTTTAATGGTGCCCATTGTTACATTTTAAATATTTAGTCATTTAAATGTTAAATGTCCATGTGAACAGTCATAGGATACCAGTGCACGTATTAATATATCTGAGCAAATAAATATTAATATAGAGTACAAAAGTAAAAACACGACAGTACTGTACTGACATTGAAGTTAATGCAATTAAAGTACATGCAAAGGTAAATTATTCTCCTTCCTGCTTAGAAACTGGGATAATTCTCATTATGTTTGAGCAACAAAACATCTGAAAATAAAGCACTAGCGCAGTGAAGTGGCCTGGGAGTTACAAACTGATGAAAAATAGGTACGCTGTATTTCAGTACAGCGCTAATGTGATGATTTTTATTCTCACATGGCCAATATACTATACAGCAACAACATACAGTCTATAGCCTAAGGTTTACCCAAGGTAAACTATAAAAAAAGGCACAGTTTCTTTCCATGCAACAAAATAACTTACAAACTTAACTTGAACCTAACAAAATAAAGAACTGGATAGCTGCTGTACTTATAAACCCATATTGTTCTCTCTATGAGCCCCCTCTGCAGAAATGGGCTGTTTTCTGCTGCACTATAATCGTATCACTCACCAGCATTTTAGCTCATCTGGCTTAAGTTCATTGTTTGTACAAATGTTTTAGGTGCGCTGATGCACTTTCCTGCAGGGCTTTCTTTTTTATCTCACTTTTCGGTACCACTTCACCAATGCAGACCTATTCAGTGTTGTTCATATCATCAGCGACTGACAGGTGATGATCCGCAATCGTGGAGGAATGATATGATTAGCAAGAGCCACAGCACCATGCATCTCCTTGAAAAACGCAAGGGCCAGCGGGGGAAGTTTTTCGATTCCTGACTGTTGAGTTACAAGCACCACAGAAGGTTTTTGTTTTTGTTGGCCGGGCTTTATGGGACAAGCTTAACTGATCTCTTTTGCTCAGTCTGCTCGTCGGCTCTGTAGTGCTTGTTCATGAGTTAAAAGGTGCACTTTGCAGCCGCACACTGAGGAGAGCCTGACCAGGGCAGGGGAGGAGTAGGCGTCGGACGCCATGCCGCCGCTAAACGGCGTAACTACAGGGCAGAGTGCAACAGGACCTCCATGGGTTGAACCACCGACCATCCAGGGAAATCCCCGGTAGCCCCAGTCCACCACTGTAGTAGCACTGTAGTAAAATAAGCTAAAACAAATGTAGTTTATTTACATTTGCGTTGCCCGTTGTGCGGCTTTTGCCCATACAACGTGAATCACTTGACACTGTCGTTAATGAACCCAGTGGCCAGCGGAACTGATCGAGTCAGAGGATTTTCTGAAACAATATTGAAATGGGAAAAAAATTATTATGTTGCATTGATGAATTGGCATTTTTACCTACTCCTAATAAACAATGGTTCTTTTTCTATTTTCAGCGTGGTAAAACATCTTACTAAGTTTCCCTAACAAAAGGTTTTTCACATTTTGGAGCAACCTGTGCTCTCTTGAGTTTCATAAATAGCATACCACACATGTCATCAGTTTTTTCCACATTCAATTCTTTTTACCACTTTCCCTTTGTTTAAAGCATTGACATTTTTCCCTGATCCACCTATCCTTGATAAAGTTTTAATATCAGTTTAACACTTATGTATTCACTGCCCGATATTTCTGTAAGTTTGTTTTCATTGAGAGTTTTGTTCCTACTTCCTTTTGGTAACTGTTTCAAACCTGTAGATACTGAACACTTTTGATTTGTCCTCCTTTTCTTAATCTTGCTAATATAGTCTGACCTCTGCTTGACCATTTCTGGAATTTTGAATATATATCTCCTGGTTTATGTTTCCTATCATTGGCCAACCAAGTAAAAATCTTAATTTTGTTTCCCATTTTACACTTTTTAATTACTTAAAACCAAGTCTCCATGGGGAATTTTGTTAGGGAGTCCAGCTGTTTCCTATTTTCTTTAAACTATTTCTTATTGGCAATTGGAGCCAGCATATGGTCTCTCTCAGTATCTATTTTGTTCCATTTTGCTGAACAATCTGCAACACACCAGTAAAAAAAAAGCTATTGTGCAGGTTTTCAACTGCACAATAGCTTTTGTGTTTTTTAGGTTTGGCAGTGTCAGCGTGTTGAATATCCAACTCTTAGTCTACCCCCATTCCAGAGGAATCTTGAAAATGTTTTGTCCCACACTCTGTAAATTGCATGGTTGGTATTGCCACTGGCAAAGTTTAAAACTGATTTTAAACCTAGGCTGTACATTCATCTTACATTCATATATATATATATATATATATATATATATATATATATATATATATATATATATATATATATATTCTTGCATTTAGATTTAGCATTAAGACTTTCCATTTTTCATGTCTCAATATATTTTCTGTTCTAGGGATTTATAGTTTTTTCCTCTATAGATTAGTATAGATTTTTTTATTTGTTACTCCTGCGGAATCTCTTGTTCCACTTGAAATTAGATTGTTTGGTAATTTATGTGGGTGGCATATAATTAAAACAAAACTTTAGAGTTTTTGCCAGTTGCCAAAAAGTTTGTATCCAGATAGATGTCCAACAAATTCATCAACTTAGGTAAATGTGCCTGGTTGCTTTAAATATAATAAGACATTGTCTGCAAATCACCCATTTCTTTGTTCTGTGCACCTAATTTCACCACCTCTATCTCCTCAGCTTGCCTTATTTCTTGGGCTAAGCTCTCAACAAATATTGTGAATAGGGTTGGTGAAATAGCCCTGCATAGTGAACCTTTTGAGTCTAAACCAATTTGAAAAAACTAAAATGTACCTTCATGCTTTCCTTTGGATGTTGATATAATATTTTAATGCATATGACTGATATTTCCACTGGAAAGTGTGGAAGTAACTTGAATTGTGTGTTGAAATTTATTTACTACAAACTCTGGGTGAGAAGTTCATGAGAGAGCTCACTTTTTTCCAGCATGGAGTACGCTGCTACAGACTTCAGACAGTATCAACGTTAACCCCACCCAATGACTAACACCAGCTAATGCTCTCCTTTGAAATTATTAGACATATTTCAGACCAAGCTAGGGATATAAAGGCTAGAGTTGCTCAGTCAGATAGTTTGTGATCCATTGGCAGGTGGAGGCTGGCATTATGAGCTGGGTGAGATTCTTATGGATGATTCTATTCAATTCAACTTTATTTATATGCCGCCAGTTCACAACACATGTCATCTGAAGGCACGTTACAAAGTCCAACTCAATCAAATCATCCAGAGAGATTGGTAAAAAAGTTTCCTATCTAAGGAAACCCAGGAGATTGCATCAAGTTTTGACAAGCATTGGTTGACACTGTGAGCCTAATAACGTCTTCCCGGAGATGTTAAAACCAGGTAGGGGTTTTGAGAGGTGGAGGATGGTTGGTGCATGCTTTTGGTATCTGTGTGTGATGTGAACAAGTTGTTGGAAGGTGTGCATAGCTACTTTTCAAACCTGCAATAAAAGCTGCTGAGGTCATTTGCCAGATGAAGATCCTGTTCAGGGTGGGGAGGACGGGTTATTGTGGCACGTGAAGTTTTTCAAACGTCATGCTTTGTTAGTGAAAATTTAGTATTTTAGCACAGGTTTTGTGACGGCTGGCTGGCAGCTTTAGTGTCTGATTTGACAGAAAACGGATAGTAGTCGGTGGCTCTCCGATGTGAATTCCATGTGGGCCCATGTAATTGTCTCTGCAGTACTAACCTCCTTCTCTCTGGAGGAGTTTGCTGAAGAAGAGGTTGATTTGAATTGGAAGTAAGACTTTATAGGATTTCAGAAGATGTCCTGCTGTGAGGGCAGTCCTTAGGAAGTTCTCATATTACTCATGGCTAACAGATTGTAGTCTGATACTGATATTCATCTTGGCTTAACTCCAACACTGCATTGATCTCATTCATGAGTTTCTTACAGGTCTGCTTATACAGGCCTAGGTCCCCAACGCTGCAAATTTCTTCTTCGTTTTTACGTGTCTTCGTCAAATGTGAAGTGAACACGGGTTTATTGTTATAAATGGGAAAGGTCTTGGTCTGCGTCCACATGTCCTCCCAAAAACTATTATAGATAAGCTGTTTCTACAACAAACTACACTGTAGAAGAACGCTGATACCACCACAGAGTAAAAAAAAAGGTCTTCAGGAGCGCCCCCTGCATTCCAAAATATATCAGTCTCCTCATCTAGTAGAGCGTGCTCTCATGCTTTCTGTAAAGAGCATCAATGTTGTGACTCCAGTCCAAATTATTGTTCAAGTGGACACCCAGGTACTTATAAGAGTCCATTGTCTCAATGTCCATTCCCTGGATATTGTGGAAATCCACTAGCAGCTCCTTGGTTTTCCAAACATTGATACCAAGATGTTTCTGCTGACACGAGTCCACAAAGTCCAGTGTCCACTGTCTGCACTCTGAGCCATCCAAACCTGTAATGAGGGCAACTATTGTTTAGTTGACTGAGAACTTCTAAAGCTGGCAGGCAAGGGAGTTGATAGTGTGTAGAGGGTGAACAGGAACAGAGCAAATACAGTTTCCTATAGGACCACCAGACTGGAAACCAGCCTGTCAGAGACACAACCCTGTGTCCTCACATACTGCCAACAGCAGGTGAGGTGGTCTGGTATCCAACTGGGACAAATGGTGGGCCCCTCCTGACAGCTGCAGCTTGTCCCTCAGAATTCTTGGCTGGATGATATTAAAAGCGCTGGAGAAATCGAGGATCCTCACAGTTCTCCCTGGCATCTCCAGGGGGGTCAGATGTTGCAGGAGGTAATTGATAGAATTATCCATCCCAATGCCAGGCAGACAGATGAATGCGGTACCGCGCACGTGACGTCACCGTCTCAAGAGCAACGCCACTTTTGCCGCTTAGGTAGGGCATACAGGAGAGAAAGCACGGATAACCCAGCTATTACAAGCGCAACAGAACCAGCGATATGACCGACTTTACAGCCGTTAAACTTTCCCAAGACGATGTCCCAGGCACACGGATTACTGGTCGCACTGTCGAAGAACATACCAACCTTCAGCTCAAACGATGGCTTGAGGTTCGAGGGCTTAAAAAGACTGGAAAACTGGCCGAGATGATGAACGGTAAGCTTTGTTTTTTTTTTCCTGCGCGGCGGTCATGGCAGCGTCGGCCGTTTTTTTTTTTGTTGCTTGCAATCACCGTCCAGGAATGGGTATATGTTTAATGTTTGTCTCATTTGAAATGTTTTTGAGTAAGCTATCCTGGTAGCAGGCTATCATGTTAGCCCCTGCTACCATGATAGCCTATATGCTGTCATGGTAGCAGGCGCTACTTTATTAACATGTCGGCCACCAAAATACTCTTACCTTGACTTGATGTCGCTGGAATTGGGTCAGGATGTTCTTCGGTTGTGCCCTTTCCTCCGACAAAATGCTTGCTACATATGTACTTGAATTTGGTAACTTTTTCCGGGTTGAACTGTTGTGTAGGCCGACCGCCCCGGTGTCACACATTTCTCCTTGGCAGTCTTGAAGAAAACATCCTTCATATACGGCCGATCAGCGTACCTCGAGTCGCTGTTGCCCGTTCCATAGCAACAATGTTTAAAAACCATGGTCTTAGATTTGGAAAAAGCAGTCGTTTACCGAGTAAAACCTAGGCTAACGCACGTCTCTTTTAAAGCAAAGCAGCGGCTGGTTTCAGGAGTTTGCCCCACTGCGTACCACGTGATGTGACGTCATTGTGACGTTGTGTTTCTAAAAATAGCTCGCGCGCGGTACCGCATTGTAACAGATCCAATGAACACTTCACCAGGGACGTAGATTGTTGAGGCCAGTGCCACCAGCCTGCAGTTGCTGATTTGTTCAAATGTGTGGTCTTTGGTACGGATACCACACAAGAGCTCTTCCACAGCTGTGTTATTTTCCCCAGCTTCATGCTCATGTTGAACATGTGTCCCATGATGCCACAAAGCTTATCTGCTCAGCACTTCAGGGGCCTTGAACTGAACCCATCCGGACCGGCAGCCTTTCGCACCTTGCTCTTTTGCAGTTCTTTCCTCACCTGAGGAATGATGGTGGGGGGTGGGGTCTGTGGGATGGAGTCAATTTAAGTGGATGGAGTAGGAAATAGCTGTGAACAGAGTTGTAAAGTTCAAGGACAAAGAGTAGGCAGTCATTTAACATAAGGGGGATTGCAACAAGGTAGCTGGGGCAAAGGGTGTCTGATCAAACCTGCTCAGATCATTCAACAACCCTAAGTCTCCTAGAGCCTAAGAGTTTGGTTTGTGATCTGAAATTATTTTCAGGCTCTATGAAGCTCCACTCATGTTGTTCTGCTGCAGCTGGTCCTCCATCTTCTTACTGTAGATGTCCTTGCCATCCCTTGTCTTCCTTTTCAGTTCCTTCAGGATATCTCTCAGCTTGCCTTTGTTTTCTGATCTAAAGGCTCTCTTCTCCTCCTTGAAGACAGCTTTTATCTCAGGGTTGATTCAGGGCTTCTTATTGGCAAAAGCCTGTACTTTCATGAGGGGCAAAATGTTGTCCACACAAAAGTTAATTTGGTGTGTGATGCAGTATCTAATTATGTCAGTGTCCACCCCATGAGGAGAACAACGCTCCTGATACACAAACTGGCTGCCCAGTCGTCTCAGTTATGTTCAGTTTTAGATAAAACCATTGCAATGGGAAAAAAACACTGCTTTATCAAGCTCAGCCAGGAGGCTCTGAATTTCTTTATTTTTTTGCTAATAAAATCCAAACTAATGTCCGTCCTTCCCTTATTCTTCCTTTTTTTCCCAGAAAGTCTCTTGCGTGAGATTGATTTAACACACAAATTACATTAAGTCTATTGATTGCCAGATGTTGCCTTAAGGGCGCCAGCCAGTTAATGAATATTTCCTTCAAAGTCAATTGATCCTGCTACACGTGGTTGGTTGAATAATGCTTTGAGAATATCCAGCAGAGACATTAGCTCATTCTGAATATTTCAAAGTAACTCCAACACACACAGTCTGTTAATATTAGTGATTTAAATTTCATGCGAACAACAAAACAAAAATGTGTTATCTGACTGGCCGCTGATGAACAAAACTGAAATCCTGGTAAAATATAAAATGTAAGGAATAACAGGATTAGTTCTCTTGCTGATCTAGCAAATGGATTTACAGAGAATATATTAACCACAGTGGCACTCTGAAATTCTTAGCTTTTTTTTTTTTTTTTTTTCAGAAATCCAGCAAAGCACTTTGCGAGGCAAATGGTCAAATGAAAACCCTTTCTACCTCCGAGTCTGTATTCTCAAATATTCAGCTCATTTCAATAAAATTTTATTTGTATAGCACCAATTCACAACACATGTCATCTCAAGGCACTTTAAAAAGTAAAATTCAATCAAATTACACAGACAGATTGGTCAAAAGGTTTCCAATCTAACGAAACCCAGCAGAGGAGCATCAAGCATCAAGAGCATCAAGTCTTGACAAGCAGCATTCTCTCCTCCTGAAAGAGCGTAGAGCTACAGGGACAACTGTCAGCATTGTTGATGGCTTTGCAGCAATCCCTCATACCAAGCATTAGGCGACGGTAGAGAGGAAAATTCCCCTTTAACAGGAAAAAACGTCCAACAGAACCAGGTTCAGTGTGAACGTCCATCTGCAATGTCTGACTGGGGGTTTGAGAAGACAGAGCAGAGACACAAAAAAAGCACAGAAGCACACACTGGTCCAGGAATCCTTTCTGTGTTATAGAGGGTAATGGAAGATGATCTGCCCCCTTTGGATGGTGTCACAGCTATGAGAATGCCAGATCAGATGTACCTACTATATAGAGAAAGAAAAGACAGAGAGAGCATATAGTTAGAAATTGAAATAAGGACAAATAACGCAAAATTGGAGTAGAAGAGCTGAGAGAAAATAAATCTTGTGCAGTTAGTTAATTAAATTGATGAATTTAATTAATTAATTAAATTCAACAAAACCACATTTTAGAATGTGTCGATCCAAAATTGCACATGCTAAGATTATAAAACACCTGATGCTGCATGTAATAAAGGCCACATTCCCCAAATGTCCCGGATTCTTCTTAAGTACATTTCTTGGTCACTAATTTACAGTTGTGTGATATTTTAAGTTGACGAGGAAAAGAAAACTTTTAGGAACATTTTAAAAGCCTATTGGGCTTTGTTTTAAACTGTAATAAGTTCATATTTTCTCAGAGTTTGGTAGTGGCAAAATAACAATTTTTTTTTTTTTTTTTTGGAGATTTTTCACGGCTCTAGTGGCTCGCTTTTTATTACAGTAGGCTGACAGGAAGGGGGTGGAAGAGGGGTAGAGACATGCGGCAAAGTGCCGCGGGTCAGAGTCGAACCCGGGTTGACCGCGTCAAGGACTAAGGCCTCCGTACATTTGTCGCTCTACCCGCTGCGCCGACAGCACACCCCAAAATAACGATTTTAACAAACCAAACAAAAAAAGAAAACCTTACAAAAACTCTTTTTATCTTTCTGAAGAAAGATAAAAAGACATGCTGTATAACAGCAGGGACACTTTGATTTTCAAATATCGATTCATTGCTGGGAACCTCTGTCGACCTCCTTGTCATTCTATATAGACAATCAGCCTTCCACTTGTGGTGTAATCAGCCCCTATTCACCTTCTTCTAGATTGATTTGTATCCTGTAGGAGTTCAGCTGGTTAAGAATGAAATCTTTAACCTCATGGACAGTCTTGTCTTAACTTTCCTCAGGGCCTCCCACAGGGACCACTTTAAAGGTACTTTCACTGCATTTTTCCCTTCTTTAAACTGAAAAAAAAGAACAACTCTAAGGCAAACCCTTTTAATTGGCACCGTCATGATGAGGTTCCTAAAAAACAAAAGGTTTCAACCTTAAACTTGAGAAGTCGGCAGGTGTTTATCTTTTTGCTGATGCTCATATTTTCCACACCTGTTCTTTCAATGTGACCGTGGATAACTGAGGCTGTGAGTGTGAAAGCGTGTTCATGCCAAAGTGTTTTTGCGTACATACACCGAAGCCCCTTTAGGGTAAGTAATCCTGCTGGACATAAATCGCAAAGCCTTCTGGCTGTTTAGTCTTTCATCAGCACTCATTTTCTTTTCATGAGCCGGACTTTGCTTTGTGTCTAAAACAAAGTAATGGAGGTCACCTCGACAAGCTGCCGCACACTCATTTCCTTCTCGCTAACAGCTTCTCCCAGACACCCCGGCAGAATACAAAGTAGATCTTCGAAATTGTCACTCCCCAGCTTAAACACTGGCCACTCCGTTCCGAAGGCTGAGCTGGAAAAAGTGGCTTGTGGGAGTTTCCACACCCCTTGAACTTTTCCACGTTTTGTGACAATGCAAACGCAAACTTTAATTTATGTTACTTGGATTTGATGTCCTAGATAAACACAAAGTAGCATATTGTTGTGAAGTGGAAGATATATAGATTGACATTATCTGCAAATAACAATCTAAACATTGCTGCATAAATTTGCTCAGCTGTTTTTTTAAATCTGATCTCTTAAAAAGAAACAGCATAATCAATTGCCTTTAGAAGCCAAACATTAAATAGTAAATATTTTTTTTGTAATTTAATCTCAGTGTAAATACATCAATTCTGTGAACCTGGTAACTCTGGAGGAGCTGCAAAAAGCTCGGGTCGGGCCTAGGGCACCTGAGACGGGGCAGTGGTTGAACTTCCAGGAGGACAACAACCCCCAAACAGACATAGAATGGAGTTATTTAGATCAAAGCATTTCACACATTGATATGCTAGAAAGATTTAGTTGGAGTTGAGACCTAAATCCAGAGAGACTTTGACACGTAACCTCAAAGCTTTTTTTCAGAGGTGCTCAACATCCGATCTGACTGAGTTTGAGCTATTTTGTAAAGAAGAATGGGTAGAAAGTTCAATATGTGGATGTGCAAAGCCCCTACTGTAGACACATACTCCAATAATCTTGCAGCTGTAATTGCAGAAAACAGAAATATGCGACTTTTTGGATATTTGACTTATGGACCTTTTTTTTTTGTTAAAACTTTGGAAAATCATGAGTTCAATTCAGCTTCTCAGTTATGCTCTACTTTGTGTTGGTCTATCAAATAAAATTTACAAGTCTAGAATTGTAAGGGTAATAAATGCTTTTACAAGACTGAGTATACCTACAATGGAAGCACCTTTTGTTGTTAACCACAACCTTTTGGCCATATTTAATCAATAACAAAATGTCAGGCTAATTATTAAGGTGCTTTAGAATGATATATTTATTCGTTTTTGGATCATTTTGTCAAATTTCATAGAAATATAAGCTTGGAGAAATATGTTTCCACAACAGAAATGCAGACAAAACTAGCCCAAAGCCATGCCAGCATGCTGTGATTTAAGCCTAGTGTTAACACTACGGCAGACAGCAGGAAGCTGCCAGGAATGTCATTAGCTGAGTAGGCATTTTGTCATGAACTAAATATTAGACAAATTAACTCCAGTTGACATGAATCTCAGTTCTGAATCTGAAACTCATACATGAGAATTACTGCGATAATTATGCTTGGCTGCCCAAAACCACTGAGCCAGTGCTTCAATTACTTTTGTAGCGACTGTGTTATATGCGCTGTTTGGTCCTGAATAACGTTTTGGACATCCCCAAAATCCTTGAGATGCTTGCAGGGTGTGCATGTGAGTGATATATGGTTAGTTTTATGTCATCTGGTATCATTAAATAAAACTACAGGAGAAAAAAAAACTTGCTATAACTAAAGTAACTGACAAATATTATCAACCCAAAGCTCACAATAAAAACAAACAAAGCCGTGTTTTTCTCTCAAAATCTGGATACAAAATCTTAGTCTTGTATTGTTTATTTGTTCCTCCTAAACTGTAGCTGGTACTGTCACGGTGCAAGAAAAGACCTCATAAGCAGATCACATGAAAAAAAAGAAACTCAAATGACAAAAAGAAGCCTCTGTCAGTCTGGGGGGGAAAAAAGAAAAAAGAAAGAAAGACTGTGGCAATACAGCAGCAGGAAATTAATGTGAATGCTTCACAAAGAGAGGTGAACATGGAAATTAGGAGATGATAAGCAACAAAAACCAGAGGAAGAAATTGGGAAAAGGCATATTTAAGGTGAAAAGAAAATAGTTTTGCCCTTACACTGCAGCGAAAGTTGCAATAGGGTGTTTTAACCTGCAAATGCTTCTGGATCTGCAGCGGTTTGCAACAACGGGAATCATTATGAATTAGCAATGCACCGATCCGAATTTTGTGGCCAATTTCCGATCTTTGTGTTTTATAAAGCAAGTTGACGCTTGACGATTTGGCCAATTCTGATTTATCATTAAGAGCTATGATGCAAAGAAGCATAACAAAAGCATTAAAATAATTTCAGTCATCCTTCTTTTAGTGCTCATTAACTGTTTTTATTAAGAGCAGATGTTACATCAGTCGCTGTAAAATATGATTTTACTTTTATTTTGAAACAGACAAAATAATTGAGGAGGTCACAATAGCAGCTTATTTAAGGCGTTTACAAAGAAGTACCTGTAGGCCATCTTGAAAGACAAACATAGAGTGTAACCATGGCAATGCATGCAGGAAGGCCAGTATCAAAAACAGACATTAAGGGAAGATAGGGCGTTTTTTTAAGAAAGAACCTAATCATTTGTATGTACTCATACTATATACCAAAGAGCAAATTTAGTCAGAAGTGCTTAGGCTAACAAACATTTTCCATATAGATCTTGATAACTAGTTAAAGTTGTCAGCAAAGCACACAGTCAACAACCAGTGGAAAATGCAACCACACACAATTCTCTTATGAAAACCTGGCCTACCCTGAAATGATCAAACTAGGTACTTTCAAGGATTCTTTGTAAATGTATGTACATGGGCTAAGACAATATTTTCAAGCAGTTTAGGTTTAAAACAAAACACCAAACTAAAGTGCTAAAAGGGCTGCCAGTAGGCTTAGCTCTAGATCTAGCCCACGCACCGGCCCAGTGGTCAAAAAACACCAACATTAAGCCACCATTCCTTCAGGAAATTGCATTAACAGAGACGAACATGATACAAAATGATATGAACAGCTGCAAACGTGGTGTGCTGTTAAATTGCTTAAATCTGCCTGTGCTATTTAATAACCAGCAGATTGTCTTCACCTTGAAAATGCCTGTTTACTCATCGCCATTTGGGATTAGCACCGGTAATAGATAACATTTTGCATCTCATGTCTTTGTCTCTGATTGCCACAGTTCGCACCAGCTCAGAAGGGTAATTTTATGTAAAAACCTGTGGCGTTTTTCCAATACCAGAGTCTGGCTATTGCTCTCTTCTGTATGTGGTGCAAAGTGACAGACAAGAACGTTAGCTGATGTAATATAGCTGTCGCGCGTGTGTGCGTGTGTGTGTGTGTGTGTGTGTGTGTGTGTGTGTGTGTTTATGTTAAATAGTAGACCTAAGGGAAAAAGTTCTTTGTAAGTTTGGCCCATTTCCTGCCGAGCTCCTTCAAATAAAACAGTGCTCTGCCTAAACGAGCCTCTCTTGTAAATGAGAATTTGTGTCTCAGTGAAACTACCTGTATAAATAAAGGTTTATTATCACAAAGAAAAATCTAAGAAGTGTGGCATACAGTTGTATTGTGCCCCCTTTATTCTAATACCCCTAAATAATATCCAACGCAATCGACTGTCCTAAGATTTCTCCTAATCAATACACTGAATCCAGTTGTGTGTAATTTAAGCTCAGTATAAATGCAACTGTTCTGTGAAAGCTTCAGAGGTTTGTTAGAGAACATTAGAGAAGAAACAGCATCATGAAGAACCAGGAAACACAGCAAGCAGGCCAGGGAGACATTTTTGGAGAGGTTCAAAGCCTAGTTAGGTTGCAAAATATTACGCTAAGCTTTGAACTTCACACAGAGCGTTGTCAAAGTCATCATTTTAAAACAGGAACAGGATGACACAACCACAAAGCTCCCAAAGCATTGTCATTCAGTGAAACTGACAGGCTACATGCGGAGACCATTAATCGGAAAAGCAGCCCATAGTGACTCTGGAGGAGAACGACACCAAACATACAGCCAGAGCTACAATGAGATGATTTAGATCAAATGAAGTTTTAATGTCACAACAGCTCCGGCGAACAACTGAGAATCTAAGGAGAGACTTAGGCGTTTCTGTTCACAGATCCCAATTTTGACCGAGCTAGAACTATTTAAAAATGAGCATAACAAACATTTTGGTATTGAGATCTGCAAAGGTGGTAGACATTTACACCAAAAGACTTGCATCTGTAACAGCAATGATTTTATGAAGTATCTACTCAGGAATGCTGAATAGATTACTTTTTGTTGCTCCAAAGTCTGTTGAAAATACAGTGAAGTTCATGGAAAGATTAAAGTGATTTGTCTTTTAAGTGTGAGCATGCATGGTCCTCTGTTATTCTCTGTGAACTCTCCATTTGACCCTGCTACTTTCCTTAATGTTAGAGGGAAATGGCTCCTGCCCTCTGCCATTTACTACAGGATGAAGTGTTTGTTACCCGATGAAAAATATGATGAGCATAACAACTCTGTAAAATAAAAGCAACCGGCAATTATTCAA
The DNA here is from genome assembly GCF_011125445.2 of Fundulus heteroclitus. Taxonomy (NCBI): domain Eukaryota; kingdom Metazoa; phylum Chordata; class Actinopteri; order Cyprinodontiformes; family Fundulidae; genus Fundulus; species Fundulus heteroclitus. The sequence continues at coordinate 13,646,808 of NC_046379.1, read as the reverse complement.
CAAAGGTGTCAGGAGAGAAACTTTAAGGGATGACTTCATGAGAATTTACACAGATTACTGACCTGAAAATCTGGATATGGTCTAAGTTATTTCGGCCCATCATAAGCCCCCCAGCTACAATCTACGTTATGGTGTCCGATATAACGTTTCCTGTTTCGATTAAATTTTCTACAAACCCAAAGTCCACAGTAGCAAACCTCTGTAGTCTTTTAGCCTTTTGCAGCCTCCCATAAATCATACAATGTTTACTCTCTGACGTGCCATGTGCAGTTAAGTTACTCAGTCCAGTCCCAGCCCAATAAACACAGAGGCACAGGGGAATGGCAGCTAACATAATGAGAACCACTGTTGGTTTTTATTGTTTCTCCACGCAAGGTGGAAGCGGCCACGGACTCGGAGTCTGAAAGCAAAGGCTCGCGGGAGTACCACTCTGTCGGGATCCAGGTGGAGGATGACAAAAAAGGGTGAGCTAATGGCATCGAGGTTTTAAGATTGCCAAAAAAACGTCCTGCCTTTGATGTCGGATCTCTCTGTAATAAATGCTAACCCTGTTTTCAGAACCATTATGTGTAATTTTGCTGATTTTCATCCTTTGCTTTGTTCCTCAGACAGGGGAGGTTCAAACGCTCCAACAGTGTGACGGCCGCTGTCCAGGCTGACCTGGAATTGGAGGGCTTTCCCACCATGGAGGACAAGGGCCTGCAGTTCGGCGGGGGCTTTCAGCGTCACTCGGAGCCCAGCACGCCCACCCAATACGGAGCGGTGCGCACCGTCCGCACGCAAGGCCTCTTTAGCTACCGTGACGATTACCGCACCCCCGCTGAGCCGGCCAGTCCTCGCGAGACTACCAGCGAGACGAGCTGGCAGCTGGAACCTCCCTCCCCGCGGGAGAGCGCAGCCTCGTCAGGTGAGTCGGGGAGGGTGTCTCCGTCCCTGCGGAGAGATGGAAGCTGGTTCATGCAGCGGCTCCACGCGGAGACCAAGAGGATGGAGGCCTGGTGTAAAGAGATGGAGGCAGAAGCCGAGGAGAATGACCTCACAGAGGAAAGTAAGTCTTCTGCATTAAACCTCAAGCCTGAACCAAAGGGGCCTCGGTATATTGTAATGAAAATGCGTCATGCTGGCTCTCTTCTTCTCAGTTTTAGGTAAAATCCGAAGTGCAGTTGGAAGTGCTCAGCTGCTCATGTCTCAGAAATTCCAACAATTTTACTGGCTGTGTCAGCAAAATCTGGTAAGACATGGTTATTTGGTAAGGATGTCACGTGTTTACACTAACCTCTACATACTTTCTATATGTTAACTAATTAACCAAAAATCAAGACATTCTTTTAAAAAGAACATTATCACTTTATAATGGATATTTAATGGGAGTATAACATATTGCAGATACTTAAAACCTAGAAATATTTATACACAATTAATTATTTGCTGTTTTTTTTTTTCAAAACAGACGACTAATTTTAAAATCCACTTGTTCAAACAAAAAGAGCCTTTTGAATCATGCCCTCAGAAACAGAAAGGCCCTGCTCCATATGGTTGATGATGTCACATCAGTAATGACACAGTCTGGAAATCTCATGTTTCGCTGCATGTTTTCTTAACAGAGCAAACTTTCTTAATTGGACTTTGTAGACTAGACACGTGTTTCCAGAACCTGAAAACTGATACAGCAATCACTTTTGCTTCAAGGATCATCCATGCATGAAATGTAGGTGAGCTCAGTGGAAATCAGCACAGGGAGGGAGGATGGATTTCTCAGCACCAAATATAATCACTCTCTCGGTAGAAACTCTTTTTACTCCAGGATTTTAAAACAATTTGAATCTTGGATTTAGGGGAAGAAGCAACCCTGACCTAATGAAGGTTACAGGACATTTTTTTTTCCCATGCCTACAACTGATAGCAGTGAGACCACAGCAATTTTAAAGGAAATTGGCTGGATAAACATGGAGAAGACTTATATCAAATGACCCAAGACCCAGAATAAACTCAGGAGAGCTTGGGCAAGGAATATTCCTTGTCAAAGTCCACCATGTGCAGAGGCTATATAGCTATATAGCCTCTGCACATGGTATGCCCCTCTGAGCCACACAGCTTCATGTTTAGCATTAAAGTGACTTTTTAAACCCAAACAACTTGCTCATGTGAAAAAATGTACTGAATTCAATTAACATTTTGACCCTGTAATATCATAGTAATCTAAAACAGGGATGGCTGGCTCCTTTTAGGGACAATAATACCAATGTTGGTCCGCACCAGAGCAGAAAGTGTCTATTTGAATGCACAGTTTTGTCACAAACATCCGATAAACACTATAGTAAATTACGGGCATACTGCATTCACCACAGAGAGCATTTAAATTGCCATTTATTGGGCAAGAGGAGGGGTACTCGCTAGACAGGTCACCAGTCTATCACAGAGCAACACACAGAGCCACAGGATAAGCAAGCATGTATGCACTCGTACCCGGGGGAAATTTATAGAGACCAAATAACCCAACAGTCGTGTCTTTGGGATTTAGGAGGAACCCAGAGCACCCATAGTGTAGAGAACCCATGCATAGGAAAGGACACGCAGAAACCCCTCAGGAAAGGATTTGCACCTGGGAACTTCTGGCTGCAAGGCTACAGTACTAACCGCTGCGCCATCGTATATAGCAGCCCGACTCGAAATTATATTATTATAACCATATTTTGATAGAAGCCTGAGTACAACTGAAAGGAAACATGTTTAAATTAGGACATAAACCCTCTAATATCTCAGCAGAAAATGTAATTTTTCTATAGCAGCATTTGACACATTAGCATTCAAGCTTTAAATGGGTAACACTGAGTTTTGTAGCGGTGATTAATGGAGTCTAGATTGAACTTTTGACAATCTGACTGCAACTGTGCATTTGTCCATAAGCATTAATCACTACATATTCCTATTTGAAAGACTAAAAGGGTGACTCTTCTGCAATATGGAATATTATACTGTCGTTAGACACTGTCATGTCTCCTCCTCACAGTCTTTTTCCCCAGCCCACACTACACATTTAATGTTTTACTTGCCTCTAACAGAGGGATTCAGAACTGCTTGACTATAGAGTGACAATTACAGGGCTCTAAATATAAAGTTATTCAGCTTATGTATTTAAACATTCTGAAAACAAAGCTGAATGAGCATGGGATGGGTGTATATCTGGTAATGTGGCTTGGAAATGGACATGCCTGAAGATCCATCATCTTCCAGGGACGTGTACCATGCACAAGATTAGAGATGCTCGCTCTTGTGCTCTTTCTAACTTGTTTTACAAAACATAGGTTGGGGGCTATGAGAGGTAAAGTTGCTGTTATTGCAAAATGCAGCAGAAAATGCTCATTCGCAAGGAATTGCAACTAGGGATAAGACATTCTGGACCAGCCTTCCAGAATGTCTTAAAAAGGCAAGTAACTTTTCCCGCTAAAGGAGACAATTTTATGGAAGTTTATGGAAGAACTTACTTTAGATGAAAGGAGACTGGCAGCATAAATCTATATGTAATACAATCACTTTACATTTTGGCTTCATTTGCGAAATCCCCACAAATTAGAGGCTTAAAAAGAATTCTAATTTTAATTCTGCTCCTCTTGAACTCCTCAATTAACTTTCAGAGAGCCTTATTTAAAATGTTTCGCAGACAGACGGCATACATTTCATGCTTCTTTGGGAGGAGCAGCAGAATTTAATACTCACACAGTCAGAGCTTAAAGCTCACAACCTACATTAAATCTTACTGCTCTTGAAAGACTAGGACTTTTTAGACTTAACATTTAATGAGCACAATAAAGCACATAAAGTGCACAGGCTTTCAGTTGGTATTTGCCGATAACAGCAGTGTATTATGTTCCCGGCTCACTTTTCACTATGTCACGTTTAACATCTACGGTGACTTAAAATGTCTCAACAAATAAGAATTATAGTAATTCAATAATAATTTACAATTTACAAAATAAAATACTCTATCTGCCTAAGTTTAGACATTTAGCTTTTTTATTATCTGGGTAAAACATATTTGGATTTTATCATAGCTAATCTTCCATGTTTTTGAGGATTCATTCTAGGACTGTATCCAAGTCACGAGTTTAGCAATGCTTTTGGGAAGACAAAAAAATGCATTGTTTTACTCATAGAGAAAGGTTTATACAAAACATTATATATATATATGTGTGTGTGTATATATATATATATGTGTGTATATATTTATATGTATATATATATATATATAGATAGATAGATAGATAGATAGATAGATAGATAGATAGATAGATAGATAGATAGATAGATAGATAGATAGATAGATAGATAGATAGATAGATAGATAGATAGATAGATAGATAGATAGATAGATAGATAGATAGATAGATAGATAGATAGATAGATAGATAGATAGATGTATGTATGTATGTATGTATTTCATTCTGTAATGGTGTCAATTTTGGGTTGATCCATATGCCAAAGCAGCTCCTGCCTTAATACCTCCTTAAATGCTCATGTTGTTGTGTGTTTTCACACAAAGAATAAAGGTTTCATAAATATCAAACTGTGATGAAATGTTCTGCTCAGTATAGAATTATCCAGTTTAGGATTTTGAATTTTGAAGATAAAATGCATTAAAAGCCCTTTATTTAGCGCCAGTACAATTTGGTCATATATTCACTGTCATTCTGTACTTTGTTATGAACTGTCCCTTGAAATACAGAATTTGGACATGTTTCAAACTTAGGATATACGTTTTGTAGCAAAATGGGAAGTAAAATGTGAATCTTTGCATAGCGAGTAAGCTGCAGCTTCAAAGATATGCTCTCTTTCTCCTTTAGGATTTTTTTTTTATGAACCTGAATGATGAATCCACAGCCAGTCAGAAGTATAGTGCCATAAAAAAAGTATTTCCCCCTTGCAGGTTTCCTTTGTTTTTGCTTTTTTGTCACACCCAAGAGTTTTCGAAGGATTATTTCATTTATTAAAGGAAAAACTGCTATCCAAACCAACCTTGCTCTATGTTAGACCATCTTTGCCCTTTCACCTAATAACTAGTTGGACCACTCTTGGCAGCAGCAACCACATCTGCAAAAATTGGCAAAAAATCAAGAAGAATTGTTTGAGTTCAGCTTCATCAGACGGTTTTTAAGTAGGACCATTTTAGTGAATACCTTGATTAGGCCAGTCCAAAACCTTGATTTGGTTTTTTTTTCTGAGCTATTCAAGGGTGTACTTGATTGAGATTATTGTCTTTCTGCCAAACCTAAGTGTGCCTGAGCTCATTTAATGGCTGGGTCAGCAAAGCTGACCCAGATCATCAGCCAATCCAAACCAAGTTTTACTGTAGCGTACGCACAAATTTTCTCTTCCTCTTTTTTATTCTTTTATTGCCAAATACAAGATAGGATCTTTGCTGGGGGGGGGGGGGGGGGGGTTATCAGCACTTTTTTCAGGAATTTCATTGCGTCTCACTATGATTCCCAAAGCCGTAGAATGGCTTTGCAGTCTTTTCCAGTCTGAACGATCTCAATGAGCTCTTTTTCTCATTTGTTTTGAATTTGTATGTATCAAGGTGTGATAAGTTGCTTTATTGATCTGTTAGCCCATTTCCTGGTGTCTGACAGGTTCTATTTAATCAGTTTCCTAATTTTCTGAAGGTGTAACAATGATCGCCAATTGTTGCGAGTAAAATGAAAGTCAGCTCTTCAAAAAATTTAAAATTAATCACAGATTAATCACAGATTTTTTATAATTACTGAAATCACAGATTTTTTCATAATTACTGAAATCACTAAACAAGTGAGGCAGTTACTTTTCCAGTGGTGCCCGGTTGGTTTAGATAGCCTTTTTCCCTAATAAATAAAAACATTTTGTCTTCATTAAGGTTATATGTCTGAAGCATGACGGTGTGACATCTACATCAGGGCCCAAATACTTTCTCAAAAAACTGTGTAAAGAGAAAAATAGAAAACATAGAGATGACAATAGAAAAATTAATACCAAGCTCAGGTGCAGAACTGTGACGTTTATTAAAATCATCAAACAGCAGCAACAGACAGCAGTTACATCTTCTAAATGTCAAAAAAAGTATCTCCTGGTTCATCGAATTGCCATGTCTATCCATATCTCTATTCAATCAGGCAAATGACAAAAATCGAGCTCAATGTTCTCTTGGATCTGTAGATTTAGAGATCAAATCTTTGTTCCTTTGTATCTAGAGCCTTAGTTGTGATTGGATACAGTCAAAACCAAATATTCATATTCACAGTATTAATGTTCTGTTAACTGTGACATCATCCAGAGAAGACGGCTCACCCGCTACTACCATCTAATGTAGAACAGATTACTAGATCAATGTGTGCTTCTGTGCTTTTTTGTTTCTCTTGTTGTGTCTCTGTTCTGTCTTCTGTAACCCCAGTCGGTCGAGGCAGATGACCGTTCATACTGAGCCCGGTTCTGCCGGAGGTTTTTCCTTCCCGTTAATGGGTGGTTTTTCTTCCCACTGTCGCTTCATGCTTGCTCAGTATGAGGGATTGCAGCAAAGCCATGTACAATGCAGATGACTCTTCCTGTGGCTCTACGGTTCCCCAGGAGTGAATGCTGCTTGTCGGGACTTTGATGCAATCAACTGGTTTCCTTATATAGGACATTTTTGACCAATCTGTATAATCTGACCCAATCTGTATAATATGATTGAACTTGACTTTGTAAAGTGCCTTGAGATGACATGTTTCATGATTTGGCGCTATATAAATAAAATTGAATTGAATTGAATTGAATTAAAAGATAGACACCTTTATTTGCTAAATGCTTTTAGGGCTGTAACTCTAAGTGTATGTAAACTTCTGATTTTACAATAAGTAATGAAAAAAACTGCTCTCTCATTAATTCTGGCATTCAGCAAATAATCATTTAGTTAATCCCCACTGACCTAAAACAGGAAACGTTTATTCTAATTTGCTGATGCTGTGACAGGACACTGAGACAAAAAGGTAATGCGTATTTTCACAAAGTGTATGCAAATAAGTGCTTCTAACTTTGAGTCAAGATTATACTTTGAGATGATACCACACAAATATAGCACATTCAGGCTGTTGCATCATGCTCCTCTGCTATATATGATTCACACGTGACTTAGACGATTCCTCATATGCTTGTCCTCAGGCTCTTTATGATTAAAAAAAAAATAACAACTTCTGTTGTGGTGAGTCATCCAATATGAAGCTGGATCACAGCACAAGGCTTTAGTTTCAGTAAAGAGTCCATACAGTGTGTGGAGTATGTACTTATATGATTTTGTTTGGCTTTTTCAATGAAATGACATTCCTCTGAGGCACATTGTCATTATGATCTACCACCAAATTAGTGCTTGCCCTTTTACATCTCCTTTTGTCTGATATTATTTTAGAAAGTATTAAAAAAAAAACAGATATTTCTGTTAGAAATGGATGATTTATTGGGAAGAAAAGTGGAGCGGAAAGCAAATTTATACTTTAAGTAGGAACTCATGACTCATTAAAAGCTGCAGCGGGCCAGCTTTAGGGACAGTGGAGCGTTTCTCAATCTGATGTTCTTTTCATCTGTGAAATTAAATGACGAATAGGACAGACGTGACAAAGGCAGTTTATTATTTCATACCTCATCTAGGAAAATATGCCAGACGTAGTCCCCCTACTCTCCTATTTGTCTGCTTTCCTGAGTCTGATAAGGACACCTAGTGGATCCGAGCTGAAATGCTGTAAGTAGTGTTTCCTGCATCTTTCTGTTTTCCTCAGGACCCCAGTGCCATGCCGCGACCCACCTCTCAGGACCTGGCTGGGTTCTGGGACCTGCTGCAGCTCTCTATTGATGACGTCACCATGAAGTTTGACCAGCTGCAGCAGATCAAGAACAACAACTGGAGGCCAATAGACAGCCCAGAAAAGAAGGTAAAGTCAGACAGACTCCCTGTAAAACTGCATCGTTTAAGCTGTGGGAACTATTTTCTTGTGTGGAAAGAAGAACAACAGACTAATGTAAGTTTTGTGGGGAGGTGGAAGGGGACTTCTAACCATTGTCTCTTCCGCCTGCAGCCCCCAGCTCCCATACCAAAGAAGACCATCAGACAGAAGAGTGCAGTGACGAGAGAAAAATCTCTGGACCTCCCTGACAGGCACCGCCAGGAAGCACGTCGGCGGCTCATGGCAGCCAAGCGCGCCGCCTCCTTCCGGCAGAACTCAGCCTCAGAGCGAGCGGACAGCATTGAGATCTATATTCCAGAGGCTCAGACTAGACTTTGAGAAAACGTCGGATCAGGGATCTGTATCCATCCCTGCTCCTGTGCTCCAGCAACTTTAAAACTAGCTTTTTTTTCTAGACTGCTTCTCTCTCCACACCTTCTTTGTTCATCTCTGGTCCGTTAGCCATCCTCAGTGTCCATCGCCAACATCACTGGGCTGTAGGATGTGCCAAGGCTCTACTTCCATTGCCAAAAACGTGCATCTGAGATGGGTTGGTTGGAGTTTTATCTTGGTTTGCTTGTGACCAAGATCCACAGGCTCTCTCATGTCCTGGATGGGTACATCTGTAGTTTTTCAGCATTTGCAAAGTGCCATTTTAAGAGGAAGAAAAGTGCAGCTTTGAAAACCTTACCAGCAACCACACCTTTGAGCTAAAAAAAAACAAAACAATGTGTTTATTTGAAGTTTTACAAAATTGGTCTAAGTTTGTAACTCTTCACTATTTTTTAGTGTCTTAAAATTACCTTTGTTTATGCAGTCTTTAAAGGAGTGAATCAAAGGCTAAATATCACCAATTTGTTGTGACTTTGAACAAGTGCCAATGCTTGAAATACCTCAACTATGTGCACACGGCACAGGTAACCTATTCAAGGTGCTTCAGGCAATCCTTACTAAGCTTTTGATCGGTTAGACTTAAAAAAAAAATGCAGCCTTCTACCATACACAGTCATGATGAAATATTTCAGAGTGCATCTCAATAAATCTAAACATTATTGAAAAATGTTTTATTTCAGTAATTCAGTTCAAAAAGTGAAACTTGCGTTTAGATTCATTGCACAGAACATTTATTATTTTAATTTTTTATTTCCATTAAGCTTTGATGATTATGGCTTATAGCTAATGAAAACCCAAATCCAACAAATTTTGAATATTATGTGAGACAAAGAAAGTTTTTTTTTCATCCATAAATATTTAACTTTTCCTTTCACACTTTTTCCTTCCACTCAACTTTCCCTTCATATGCTTTGAGACAGCACTTTGTAAACAACAAGCTTGACCTTTTGTGGCTTACCCTCCTTCAGGAGGGGTTTTCAATATAGCATCCGTTTTTCCCTTTTTGAAGTGAAAGACACTCTATATTCTAATTTATTGAGATGCACCTGAGTAAACTTGGAATGACATCTGCCCACTCTTCAATGTGCACTTTTCACACCAATTTCCTAAATATCCAATGTTTGTGTTGCCAAATTTCAGACATTTACTTGAAGCTGTAAACATGCAAGTCTTGTGCCAACATGTTCATCACATCAAAGCAGTAGAGAAGTAACAAAAAAAAAACTATAAAGGTTTGAGTAACTCTTTAGATTAAAATGTGTAGACAAATGCACTTATGCACTTAATATAACTCTCACTATTTCCAAGGGAAATGTACATACCCGAGTTCACAATAGTACTGTTGTATTTTAAATTGTGAGTGGGAAAGCTGTGCTGTTTTTTTTTTTTTCCTCCACATGTCACCATATGTTTGTTTTTGAAAAATCTTGATAACCACGCTAGTAGAGTTGCTCTGCTGAGTTTTCATCATTTTTTCCAAAGCCCTTTCAAGTTGCACACTCAGTCCACAGCTAATGAGGAGTGGTAGAAGTAACCATCAAAACATAAACAAAATGTCATTATTTCTTTGAGCTATGAACTGTGTCTTGTTTTTCAAATTTCCTAAAGATCTCCCCGTCTGTGATAGTGTCCCCAAGTGTTATTATAATGAGGTCCCTCTAACCAGAAGATCCGAATTAACAAACTGAAACTGGGTCAAAGGAACTTCAGGGGGATGCAAACATAAAGTCTCAAATAACCAAAACTTTATGAATATCTTGCTAAAAAGTAGCATCAAATATCAACAGTTGGTGTTGATAATGTGTAATTTATACCACATAATGTGTAACACTTACCCTGGTAACGGAACCAGCAGAGGAAATGTTAGTATGGCAGGATATAGTTGAAAATATAAAAAGTGATTGAGATACGTGATTGGACATATACAATTACATAACACATATCTTCTGTGAATATTTTATACATGCCTTCAAAAAACAACCTAAACCTAATATTTAAGGTGCAATATAAGAGTAGAAAACTGGTGACTCTTGATACTATTTAGGTTATAAGTATATTTTTTCTATTTGGGTGCAATCTAATTAAATTTTTGACTGATAGGCACAGTATTTTAATATTGTGTAAAAAAAAAAAAAACAACAAAGACATCGACACCTTTTTGTTTCACATTTAATCTAAATCAGTCTTATTTCTCTAAGCTCTTCTAGAGCCTGTGGCTGTGGTTTCTTGTAGTAGGATGACAATATCTGAAGTATTTATAACAGCGTTTCCTTGAGGTCAAGACTAAATACAAATATCATTGTTTATTCTGAATATTAAAAAGGGTCATAAAGCTTTTACTTGGTAAAAACACTGATATTACTATTACAGATTCAAAATATCGGACACTTTCTTTGAATTGGTTAGTAATAGCTATCGTATATCAATTCAATGTAATGATTACCATGTTTATATCGAATGATGGAAAAATTTACTTTTTCACACAACTAGCTGATACCCCCAGCCTATCAGTGTCCTATAGCAGCCTCCCCTCAAGCATAATTTAGTTGAAAGACATAGAAATTAGGACATTTTCTTCTACGTAAACAAAAATAATGGTACATTTAGGGAGAGAAAAACAAAACACAAACATGCTGTAGGTCCTGTAGCTATATCTTAACTTAGAGGCCCAATCCGTGGTTGGGCTTTTAACAAAACAAATTTACTTTAGAACAACAATAACACAAAACATAAGAGAAACTCACAAAACTGATTAAAAACAATAACTGCAGATGATATTTAAAATTTCTACCATTTAGGGTTTGCTTTGTGAGTCCCTTTTTTCAGCTATTGTTTCACCATATGTGATCAAAAATAAATCTAAAATACATTTTATTTTGTTACAAGTAGAACTGGTAGCATTACATTAATAACCTTACCTGCACACATATGACACAGGACATCTTTAGATAGATGATTAATGTCAAAGCAGAAGATCAGTGGTCCTAAAATTGAACCATGTGGTACACCTGGTTGATCATATGCCGCTTAATTTAGCACATTATTTTGCTGTTTAAACGGTGTAGCCAGGTTTGACCATCAACATCCCTGCTTAGGTTATATATTGGAGTGGGTATATAGATAAAAGTGAACTCAATCTTTTAATGTATTTTCTAGGCTAAATAAGGAAAACAACTGACCTTAAAGAGGCTACCACAAATATATAAACATTTCTTGTGTTTTGTAAAGGGTGGCTCACAGTTTCGAGAGTTCTATTTTCCTTCTAACAACTCTAAAATTGATAAGCTCAGAGTTAACCTGTTCTTCTTACTGATAGAGCAGACTTCTTGAAATAAGGCTTTCTGCATTTTATAAGAACATCAAATTTAACAAATTTTTTTCTTATTAAGAATACAGAGGAATATAATTTAGACCCATAGAGACATACATTTACTCATTCAAACCACGTGGTAAAACAAAAAAAGCTGTTATATTTTGAAGCACCACAGTTAAAGCCATTGAAGAACACACGAATCTTCCCATTTCAGTAAAGTACATAGCGCCTATATTCTAAATATACTATTTTCCTTCTTTTGTTGTTTTATTTTGGGGGGGGGGGTGTTGTGTCTAAAACATACCTGGCATGTTTCAATAGTAACTTCATGTCTGGTACGTTTTAGACAAAAAAAAAAAATAAACAATGTGTCTGATAACAAAATAAATAAAATACCATGAATCTTACCAGTAGTGATCTGCCTACCAATAATACTCCAAGAGTGGATTACCGATTCATCCAGAAGGTTAGAAAGAAAAAGAAAGGAAAAACAAAAAACATGAAAAGCCCAACAGCCCTGACCTGCCCCATTTAAGGTCAGAGTTCAGGATCCAACAATAAGAAATAAATTCAACAAAAGAATTTTAACTACGGTAGAGTTTTAAGGAGCAAACCAAAAACAACACAAAGGTCCATCTAACATTTATTAGTCTTTGTTAGTTACAGAGCATTTGCAAACAGGCTTAAATCAGAGGCAACCGGACTTTAAGCCTGTCTGCTATTGCGAGGACCTGGATAACTGAGACTTTGCACAGGCTCATTGAGCATTCGATTGTCAGTCAATTAAAAACAAGAGTGGGCCAAGATTCTTCCACAGTGACGTAAAAGAACAATTACATTACATAGAACCAGTTTGGGTTTGATTGCTTTTTTTCCCCTTTAGAAATGAAATCATCATTTGAAAGGAGCCTTTCATACTAAGTCTGGTTGTCTTTGTCTGACATTAAAGTCGGTTTGATCTAAAAAAAATTGTATGGCAAAAAGTTTGAAACACAAGAAATCTTTAAGAGGAAAAATACTTTTTCATTGCACTTCACATATAAATACACACTGTTAAACAAAAAGTATCAAGACGAATATATGAATATATGCATAATTCTGCCATTTGTACTCCAATTTCAGGAAACTTTAACAGTATAAGACCGGGTTTCCAAACATTGTCTGTTTGATGCCAGACTGTTGGCAGCGCCGACTCATTCCCTGCTGTTGCCAGAGTGGCAGGCAGTAAGAGGTAGAGAGACAGACTCGGCCTGACATATGCTGGCTTAAAGGAGACGAGAGCTCTTGCACTGAGCCCCAAACTGCTGGTGCTGTGCGCTGTGTAGCTGCAAGGCTGTTCAGCGAGAATGGCAAGGCGCTGCACTGGGTAATTTTCAGTCTGACTTTGACTAAGCAAAGCAGCTTATGTAAGATTTTGGGTCCTTGGTGAGATCAAGCAAATACCCTCCAAGGTCCTTCAGAGCTTGTGTTGATAAATGTCTTGCTGAATAGCGGCCCGCACTGTAAAACTTTAAGCATCAGCACTACATGCATTGGCCTTTGTCGGTTTCTCCCAGGCTGACTTCGTCGAAGGCTGTCACTGAAGTGGCTGTAGACTATCTTGAGTATGCAAAATGAGCAGAACTGAGAAGAAGTGCTGCATATCCATGACCTCGAGTCAGTTCAAAGTATGGCTTCCTGCTCCTCCAAGTAGCACTAATTGCAACGAGCCCGTTTATCCAGTCGGTCCACGATTGAACGGCTCCAAGTAGCAAAGCAAGATCAGTGCCGGAACTCAAAGGGGGAGTAAAAAGGGTTCAAACAGATGTAGGCGATAGAAGTAGGTCTGCAGAAATCACCACTATCCTTAGAAAAAGATATGCACAATCATGTGAAGAAATTAGGACACCCTATCAAATATTCAGTTCTTCCTTAAGAAAGGTCTAAATGTCAATATCTCATTTAGCTTTAATTTACCTGCTGAAATGAAAGTGTTATTTTCAAGTAGAAATTGAACTTTTTCTACGCATTAACCAAACAATATGAATAAAAATGTACAGTCTGATTGAAGAAGAGTATAGAACACCCTACGCCTTAATAGCTAGTGTTGCCCCCTTTGGCTGAAGTAACTTCAAAGAGACGCGTCTTGTGGCCATCTTCCAGTTTACAGCATCAGTTTGAGGAAAGTTTGCACCGCTCATTACTTGAATTTATGAGAGGCTTGAGGGGTTTCATGCAGGTCACCCCACAGCCTCTCAGTGCAGTGAGATCAGGATCTGGGCTTTGACTTGGCCACCCTGCAACTTTATTTTTCTTCGTTTTCAAGCTGTCCTTAGTAGATTTATTGGTATGCTTTGGGCTATTGTCATGTTGCAATGTTCAGGACTGTTTCATCTGAAGTTTTCTATTTTATTTATAGAGGAACTCATATTTCCTTCTAGCACGCTCTGATAGATGGCAGAGCTCATGTTGGATTAGCTGGCCAGGGACTGCTGCATCTATAAGCACCCTCAAACCATGACACTTTTACCCCCGTGCTTCATAGCTACTATGAGTTTTTTTTTTTTCCTGGATAAAAATATTTAGTTGTAGTCTCATTTGGCCAAAGAAAATTGACTCAGAAGTCCTGGTCTTTGTCCATGCTCTCTCTGGCTTTCTTTGCACACTTCCAATGAAAGTAAAAATGTTGCAAAGTGTGTTTGTGACAGTACAGGCATGCACTTCCATACAAGCATTATTAATCACCTGACCTGCTGTGGGTCAGGTGATGACAGTTTAGGAGTTTGTAGAGACCTCTTTTTGCATATTTAGGTCTGCTGTTCAGATGAAGTTGCTTACCTAGGCAGTCGCTTTGAGAGTTCTCCACATATAGACTATTTTCCGTACAGGGGAATTGCTGTTTTTTCTTTCTTTTGATTGAAATTATTTTAGAACTCTTGAAATCTCTATCCAGACTCACACGTTGCCACAGTCTGCTTTCAGGAGCACACCATACTAATTGTCTTAGATTTAAGCAGGGGAAAACCCATTCACAATGCTGAGTAACAATGTTCTAATCATGGGTACCTGATATATGTGGGATTTTAGCCATTTTAAATGGGAATAAATATAGAAGTATCAAAGTTTTTCTTATTACATTTTACAGAACATTTAAAAACTAATTTTCTTTCTAGGCTTTATTGTTTATTGGTATAAATACAAACTCACTGTTTTGTTGAAATACCCAAATGTTTTGTTGAAATGTCCAAAGATATCAGAAAAACCCACAGGCTTTCAGGGGGTGCCCTAATTTTTCTACATGACTGTATATACCTTTAAAAGAATAACCGTTAAAACTTCTCCGTCAAAGTCATTTTCCGACCCATGCATAGAAACTGCTGCAGCGGCAGGGTCAAGTTTGTCTCGTAAGAGTGAATAAGTTTCCTTCCATAAAAAGTGTTTTTTTCTTCACTCTTTTCGTTAATAACTGTCTCTTTTATGAGGAGCTACAAGGCCACCTCCTACAAACAGACTCTATTCCCTTGAAGCTCCTTTTGAAGGGTTTTTCTATGCTGGATCTGCTTGGATGACGTAGATTCAGGCATCATAATGTGTGCCCTGGAGGACCCCTTGCTTAAGAATGCAGCCGCAGTTTTTGTTTCCTCTTTTTATTCTATTCTGACATGCTCAAAACTTAACAAAAGTGACAAGGACAAAAAAATGTTAAGCTAATAACTGCAAGTGCCATCATGTTGACTTATTTGGCACACTGTAAAATCATTTCTCGCATCACTTTAAATGGGTTTTATGTAATAAATCAATTAAGGAACAGCTCCCTCGTTTAATATTTTACATTTCTGCTTGTATTTTAGCATTCTGTGGCCTCACACCTAATATGACTGTCCATGTTTTAACTCTAGAACGACGCTGCTGAAAGAGCATCACTGAGACTAATAAAACACTTCCTTTACTTGGAATGTGAGATAAATCTATGATTACTAGATAAGATTTAAAAAAAGTAGTTGTTTAGGTAAAACTATTTTCATCTCTTGTATATCATATCTATAGTAAGGATGAATATAATACCAAATATTCATTATTTGTAAAGAAATCTATAAATATATATAGATAAATCTATAATATATGCTTCTTTGGAACATAACTTTTATGCTTTTTTTTCGTCTTAACTGTTTTCATTTTTACTTTGATTTGCTTCTTTTATAAGCTGATATGATGGCATGCAAACACTGATTTTTGAATGTATTTATTTATTTCTGTTTCAGATTACAGCACTGATGTTTTGTATTGATTTAGGTCAAACACACATGCATTTTCAGTGTGGGTGATTTCTTTTATTTATTTATTTTTGTGCAATGTATTCCAATGTTTAGCCCTTTACTTTGTATGATTTCAGTTAAACATATGCACCTTGCTTTCTTCTTTCCAAACTGAGCGACTTGAAGATTTTCCCCTCTTTGAGCGGTTTGGTCATTGCTTCGGACATCGTATGTAAATAGTTCTGCAATTAAATTTTTGGAGAAAAAGTTTGGACACTTTTTTCTGAGTTTTGTCTGTTTATTTTAGCATCAGAGTAAAGTATGTTAGTAGGGGCAGATTTAAGGAGTGATTCAACCACTGTAGGTGTGCAGTGCTTTGCCAACAACCACAAAACAATTCATAAACATTTCCACATGGCAACCACAAACTTCAATGTATTTAACTGGTTTTCTGTGTATTATCTTGCCAATTATAGTTTGCAAAATAGTTCAAAGCTCAATCAAATTAGATAGGATATCTGTGAAATTATATTTTAAAATATTACCACGTTCTCACTTGGAATTGGCTCTGGACATTAACTACGCCCTTCCTAGCACATGTATAATCCATGTAAATTATTGGATTATAGCTCTGGTAGTATGCTAGAAGATGAATACTCTCCCCAACTCAAACTTTGGAGCAGTTGGAAAATGCAATTGAAAATCTATCCCAGGAACACATCAAATCTGGTTTTGGAATGGATGAAGACTGACCTCAACCATGCTGACATTTTTTGGGCAGTGCTTAAAAGTCAGGTCTGTGCTAATAAGCCACGCACCATACTAAAACTCTACCAATTCTGCCAAGAAGAGATATCAGATTTCCACTCAGAATTATTATAGACATTAGATTTATACAAAAGCAAAGTATAAATCAACACCTTGTAATTGAAATATAGTCACATATTTGTAGTATATGTTGATATTTAAGCTTGTCTCTATAACTTTGAACCTATGTGAGTTAGATACATAAGTTCAATACTTTGTGTATGTCATATTTAAACAAAACTGGAAAAACACAAACTAAATTAATAAAGAAATTTATCAATGATTATTTAAATGTTCAGATCATTTAATGAATATGTGACTAAATATGAAAATATTTAATTAGATTTTATATTTATTATATGTTAAAAATAGAATAATGTATATGCATATTTTATTTAAATATCTCATAGTCTTATAATATATTAATGTGTTTTATCTCTTATACTTACCTATTAAAATCTGTGGCTGGCAATTTGTTCTGCTTTGGGTCGCTGTGCAATAATACAATTTTATTATCTATTTAATAAACTTTGGCATTTTGAATTGTTGAAATATATACTATTCCACAATAAAAAATACATCAATATAATACTCAATCGGTTGAATTTGAGTATTTATTAGCACAATTTTAGTAAAAAATTTAATTTTGTGTTTAAAAATTGGCATGTTTAAGGGTTTGTGGATACATTTTAATTTTGTGCATTTATAAAAAATTGTATTTAAATCAACTCATAAATTTGTTTCAACGATTTCTTAATCTGTTGAGGTTCTCTTGGACCTCGATAAAAACTACAAAAAGAGTCACGTGTGAAATCTACATCTCGTGTACACATATCACAAATGTGCGGAGCGACGCTGCCCCCTGCTGGACAAATGCAGCGTGAGACTCGGGTGCAGCAGGTAAAATAAAACTGTTATAAAATACTTTTAAGCTGTATGTCTGTATCTAAACGCCAATTTTCACATGACTTCAGTTTTTCGTGTATTATTGTTTATATTTATTTATTTTCTACTGCAGTAGACGCGTTTGGGAGGCGTAACTTCCGGTATTGGAATCATGTGACCAAATTGAAATCTTATGACACGGGACTTCCTGTTTTAGCCGGACAAGACAGAAGAGAAACACCGTGCTCATTACAGACATTTCGGTGATGTTCTGGTAAAAGTATTACGGTGAGTAATACTCCCTCGGATTTAATGAATTGTTAGTTTATTTTTGCTGGCCGGACAGTTAGTTGCTTCTTCGTGTAAATATGTTTAAAGGTTTAGTCTTACTCAGTATGCCAGACACTCAGCAGACAAAGTTTTGATCCCGGTGACTAATCACAAAACGTTTTTTCAGGGAATTCCATCTAAATATGATCGTATAAAACTTGCAAATGCAACATGTATCATTACAAGAATTATCCATGCTAACCTATATGGTGTTAAAATGGTAAATAATAATAAACCATAAGTGTCCAGTTTATAAACTACACTAATTAGCAACCAAGCCTAGACAGAACACGTCTAAACGAATGATGATGGCAGATGGTATAAAACACGGTTCATGATCAGTAAAACCTTAAAGACTTAAAGGCTTCTTTTGGCTTGGAGCCCTACGTGTTGTCTAGTTTGAACATAATTCAAACATGTTAAACTTGAACAGAATTAGTCCAAGCTAGCAATGGATTCTGTCAAATACAGTCAGCGATTTGTGGAGCATGTGTTCAATATAAGGGAAGTCATTTAAAATAAACTTTCTGATCAATCTGCCCTTCCTCTGTGACATTCTTGTCCGTTTTGTTCATATTCTCACCTGTGTGGCACATTTACTGCTTTCGGTTTAAGTCCACAAATGGCTCATTGGTGATAAAATGGACATCCACTCTTTCAGGATTCTGTGGCGATAGCTGTTCATGCGTCACATGGTAGAGCTACCCTGCCTGATTTTTTTTAGCGATCCTGAGGCGTTGTTTTGATTTTGTTGTGGAGTGTTGGGATCTCGGAACCAGTGAAACATCTTAGAGATAAGATGTGTCCGAGTAGTTTCTCAACAACGGAAAACGATCGCTAATCCTTCATTGTAAAAGTCACCATACACTCTGTACTTTGCTCTGCATCTCTGACTCGGGATGGGCATTTGGATTGATCGTCCTTCTTTTTGTGGTGGCCCATACTGTCAACTGTTTTTCTTCCACCTTCCGGTGGAGCAGGTGTGCCCTATCTCAGGTTTTGAAATGTTTGATCTAGGTCTTGCATTTGCTGTGTCCAAATATTTTTTTGCTTTTCGCACAGAAGGCTCTAGTCGTACACCACTAGACAGAAGTTTGGACGCATTTCTCATTTAATCGAATGAGAAAGCGTGCCCAGACATTTGCGTAATAGTCTATTTATTTTCTCGCTATTTTGTCGTGACTTTGTTTTCGCTGTTAACTGTGTGCCACACCTACAAGCTTCCGAGTTCTGCCTTTTGCGTTCCTCAAATTATGTCCTTAGTTGATGTTAGCAATATTTTGACTTTTTTTTAAAAACAATTTAGGAATTTTTGTCCCTGTTTTTGTTGTATCGTTGCACGGTAGTCCAGACTCTTAACATGCTGTCATTCATGTCCAAAGTCAACGCCTCATTAGCTCTCGCTCTATTACATCTAAGTGAATAACATGGCTGCACTAACTGTTTTGCAGGGGTCCTACAGGATGCTTGTGCCAGTTCAAGCTACCACCTCCAGATGACTTTCTCCAGCTAAAGTCCAGCTTCTTCCCTCCACCACCATGTCTACCGAACAGCAGACCTCTTCTCCACCCCAGCCCAGCCCAGAGTGCTTTTCCTGGGACTATCGCCTCCAGCTCATCGGCCTTGGCTTTGGGTTCTACACAGCTGTATTTCTCCTCTCCCACCTCCTGTCACTGGCTTTGTGCCACACCTACAATGCTCTCTCCGCCAAGGAGAAGGTCTTCTGGAACCTGGCCGCCACTCGGGCAGCGTTTGGCATACAGAGCATGGTGGCAGGACTCCGGGCTCTGACTGAGGAGTCCGCCTTAAGCAAAGACAAAGTGAGGGGCCAGGAGGACTGGTCGTGGTTTCACGTGCTCACAGCGACGGGCTTCTTCCTGTTTGAGAACGTAGCACTTCATGCATCCAGCGCGGTGTTCCGGTCATTCGACCTTCCTCTGGCCACGCACCATTTCTTCGCCCTGTCAGGATTCGCAGGCGCTGTGGTGTTTGATTCTCAGGGACACTTCCTGGCAATGGTTACCCTCCTACTGGAGATGAGTACGCCTTTTACCTGCATCTCATGGATGCTGCTGAAGGTAAGCGCTGCTTGGTGTCTCTGTGTAAGGTGAAAATACCGATCAGAAAACGTCTCTTTAGTCTATCCTTATCTACTTAGACTCTAAGCAGGGGTGACTGAGATTCTCACCGTACAGCAACGTTGAACTACAGGATTTTAAAAGCTGACCTTTTTAGCTTATGCACATATTGCATGGGAGAATGAAAACATTGTGCAATGCAAAAAAAAAAAAAAAAAAAAAGTAAAATAAATTGCAAAATATAAAAAAAAAATTGGGATATTTTCACAAAATGTTTAGCAAGTATCTTTAAATGTTTTTACTTTTTAATTATTAATTTAGGTATCAGATCATTGACTTATGTAAATTCCTTTATTTAGCTCAGTGGCCTAAGTTCACTACTGTACAATAATGCTATAATGCAGACTAAAATAAAATAAAAAAAAGACAAAAATTAATATTTTGCTTTTAAAAACACTTCTGGCTGCATTGTTTTCCAACTGAACCATTATAGGTGAATCCTGAAATTAAGACAAAATATGAAAGATTTTTATGGTGTAATCTGGACCTTGCAAGGGCTCACGTGCCAGATCAGGGGATTATTTTATGTATATTTACGTGACAAAATAATCTGAAGACAATTTGGCCTCGTTAACAGACCTTTTCGCTCAAAGAATAAAAACAATTAGTTAGATAACGAATGACATGCAGTATGCAGAAATGTTTCCAGCAGCGCTCTGCGGGAAAAAAACTCTGGTTACTATGGACCTTTCTCTCGTATCTAAAAGACTGTAGAAATATTATGATCGGAGCATTCAAGTGTTTATTTCACTTTTCAGAACCCCAGTTTACCTCGATATCATTCTCTGACTCACCTACTGCATATGCTATGTTGTTGTTGCATGTCACATGGCCGGTTGCTGTTCTGTCACCTAATTTTAAAATGTTTTTCCTCCACCACCAAGTTTCAATTCCCCTTAGATCTTCAAGAACATGTGGCTCTAAGCAGTTAAAAGTCATTTTTAGAAAAAGGAAGCGATCAACTTTTTCCGTTCCTTCTCATAACACATTTACTTTTGGTGTTATTTATATCTAAATGTTTGTGTTTTCTTTTCTCTCGCCGTGAAAGGCTGGCTGGGCTCGCACTCTCTTCTGGAGAGCCAACCAGTGGCTGATGATCCACATGTTCCACTGCCGCATGGTGCTCACCTATTACATGTGGTGGGTGACTCTGACCCACTGGGAAGGGATCAACGCCCACGTGGCACTTTTCCAAAGGCTGATCTTCTTCTCGGGACTCGCTCTGCTCACGTTCATCATCAACCCCATCTGGACGCACAAAAAGACCATGCAGCTGCTAAATCCTGTGGACTGGAACTTTGGGAACAAGCCGGCACCGGTTAACGGCACCTCAGGACAGCGGCCTGCGGTGTCTGCAAAACCCCACGAAAGCTGAAAAGCGTTTAAAAAGGTCCCAAAATGTTAAACTTGCTCTGCTTTTCTAATCTGCTTCTGATAGTTGAAGTTTTGGATTATGACTAAGACATAAAAAGCACCTTGGCGAAGGGACGATCATGTGATCTAATCACGCTACGTGTCGCCACATGGTTTACCGCCAGGATGTTTTGCGTGGATTTGTTTAGAATAACTTTTTTTCCATCTTATTTAATTATTTTTTTTAAAAAGTGTAATTTTTCTTATGCGTTGCTGTGATCTCATTTATAATAAGACATGTCGCAAAATAGTGGGAAATATTTCTAAATTATTGTCATTATGTGTTACGATGATGAAATTGTTGATGGGGCAGACACCGGCTCAGAAGACCTTGAGTCCCTTTACAGACGATTAATATTACTGCGCAGTTGCGTGAATGTGTTACACGCACGCACAGATGGGCTGTTTCCTCTCTCACTGACGAAGTAACGCTGCCCTTGTTGCACACATGACAGAGTTTTAGTTCTAATTTGAGGAAATTGACTTCTTTGTTGGGTCCTAAGGGAACGGATTAGTTTGCAGGGGTCTCGGCGCGCGAGTCTTCCCACATCAGAGATTTGTTAGTGCCATGACACTGAAAGCCTTTCTCCTCTATCGGTGGCAGAAAGCCCGAGGATTGTTGCCTCCACAAAGGCCTTACTGTCTGAAACGGAGATGCAGCATGGCAAAAAGTGAAACGGTATTGACAACAGAACGTGCAAGTTACATTTAAGATGTATTTTATGTTGTAAGAAATTTACTTTAAATGTTTTAACATAAGTGAGTTTTCTTTGCTCACAGTAGCTTTATAATGTCATATCTGGCAGTTTTTTTTTTTTTTTTTTTTTGTATGTGCTACAAACACTTGCTACATGTTTTTTGTGGGCCCTGATGCATCTCACTAATCCAGGTAAAAAAACAAAACGTGTAGGTCCTCTGGACAGGTTGTTTGTTAAAGGCAAGGCAAGTTTATTTATATCGTACATTTCAGTAACAAGACGATTCAAAGAACCATTCCGGAGAGCGTACTTTAATTTCTATGGGCTTTTTTAATGTATAAGTTACAATTTTGGCCTAAAATATCCTCAAAATGACACAGCTGGAATTAAATAAGGTGCTTAAATATTTAAATTCAAAAATCATAACCACTGCGGGGTACCATGTGTAATTCCTTAAAATATGCTGAATTAGATCAGTATGCACTTGAATAAGACATTGTAGTGGATGGTAATTTTTCTGGTCTGGTTAAAGTATTATGACTCAGGTCAATGAATAATATGGTCTTGGTCTAAATAATTTAACAGAGGGAGAGAGAGATATATTTGGAAAGCTTTTGTGAGTTTATTGTTATATATTCCAATGAGAATATTGATTATTGTTGACCCTCAATTTCCTTGCTCCTCTCTTTTCTATAATTACCACCTCCTTTACAAATCAGCACAGCATCTTGGTCACTAATATCTATAACATAAGCATTAAAACAATGGAAGAAGCCAACTATATTATTGGTATTATTGGTCATGGGTAGTATTATTGTTAAATTATGGTATTATTGGTAAGCTGGATTTGAGTCCAAGCCACCTGAACTATTACAACCTACCAACTTGTAACTGAGATATGGCAATTATTGACATTCAATATATTGTGCAACCCTTAATTGTAGAACTGTCTTATCGTTTCTTTTTTACCCACTGTGGCTTAATTTCGACAAAAAAGCCTTCGGTATTTGACATTAATAGTTTCTAACATTTGTGTTTTTATTATTTCTATATAAATAACCTTTGAAATTTAAAGGAAACCTTGCAGTTTTGCTTTCAGTTATTGCACGTAAGCAGCACTGTGTGTTTGTGTACCCTGAAAAATAAAATGTGAGGTTCAAAAGCATTTGGGATTTCTGGCGCAATGCGTGGTTCACCTTTATTTGTGTGTGTTGCTTTTGTGGCTCAGTGGAAAGAGTGGTCACTTAACGCTACCTACTGATCTAAATATCTGTTTATGAATGTGTGCAATTGGGTGAATATGGCTCTAGTTTACAACACCTTGAGTGGTAGGAGCAGGATAAAGCTCGAGAATTACACTAGGTGGCACTGTAGGAGTTATCTTACCCAACTGCTCATTTAGCTTCAAAATAATGCCTTTAATAAGCCCTTATGTACAGTATATCTAAATTGAGGTCATATACAAATGCATGTCAATAAATCATATTAATGAAAATGGATCTCACCAAGATAATTCAAAATCTTGTACACATTATGTATTAATCATATTGATCATTTTCAAGCATTTATTTCTGTTAATGTTGATAACTTTGGCTTACATCTAGTGAAAACCCAAAAGTAAGTTTTGGATAAAATGTATAATAATACCCAAACGTTGACCTGCTGAAAAAGCTGTCCACGTATTTCAAGTTATCTGTACTCAAAACTGCTTTAAAGCAGCCTTCAGCTCCTCTGGTGTCTCTCATCGTCCTCTTGACAACGCTCCGTAGATTCTCTGAGGTTTAGGTCAGGTGAGTTTTTCTGAGCAGTCAAGCACAATGACCCAGTGGTCAAATAAAGTAGATGTTGGCCTTACCATGGCCCTCCTTAGCCATGGTAAGGTACGTACATCTGACCGGTTCAGGAAGGACTTTACACAAGTAATGGGACAGTTGTAGCACATGTTCTACATGTGTCCGTGTGAGGACCCCTGAGACACCGACTCCAGCCTCAGTCCATTGAACTTTGCGTTTCAGTCATCTCAAGGCTGTTAGAATCCTTGTTGCTTTTGCATTTGTTTAAGTATCACTTTTTCATTTCACTCATCTTTCTATTTGTAGGTGGTATTTCCGTGCCCTGTAAACAGCCAGCCTTCTTTATAAATAAGATCTTTTTGTTCAAAAGTCCTTGTAGAACATGTCAGTGAATGTCTGCTGGACAACAATCAGTTTAGCTGGATTTCCTGGATTTAGCTAGCCTGCTCTGTACAATCCTGGGAAAACCAGTGTTCTGACTTCTAGGGGTCTCCAACCTTTACAATCCAAAAAGCCGTTTTTGCCCTCAGTTCAGCTAAATAAAACTTATTTAGATTTGCAAATGTTATATCAGCTTTTTGAGAAAGACAATTTTTCATTTTTTGTAAAAAAAAAAAAAAATTTGATTTTTAAAGAACCACCAACATTTTTACTTCTATATTTAAAATATTAAATATTTTAAAACAGAACCTTTGCAAAGAGTGAATAGATCTATTTTTTGTATGGGATGATATTTGCAATTATTCCATGAAGAAACTGCTAAAACCAGTTATTGTTTTATTGTATCTATATTTCAAAAGCCTTTGTTGGTTCTCTGATTTAACCAAAGTTATTTTTATGGTAGGTTAACACTGAAGAGCCACAAGTATTAGAGCCCTGCCATAACATACAATAACATTTTTAGAATTAGTTTTTGCCTATATCTCCCCCCCCCCCTTAAAAACAAAATTTGGTTTTTTTATTCACTAGCCATAATACAATACAATACATCCATCCATTTCCCAACTGAGGAGTTGGGAAATGGATGGATGTATTGTGTGGGTGAATTGTGTGGGTCGCGTGGGGTGCTGGTGCCTATCTCCAACTGTCAATGGGCAAGAGGGGGGTGGGGGGGGGGGGGGGTACACCCTGAACAGGTCGCCAGTCTATCGCAGGGAAACACATAGAGAGGACAAACAAACATTCACGCACATACTCACACCTAAGGAGAATTTAGAGAGGCCAATTAACCTAACTGTCATGTTTTTGGACTGTGGGAGGAAGCTGGAGTACCCGGAGAGAACCCACGCGTGCACAGGGAGAACATGCATACTCCATGCAGAAAGGCCCAGGGTCGGACTCGAACCCAGGACCTTCTTGCTGCTTGTCAACAGTGCTACCCACTGCCAATACAACACAATACAACTTTATTTATAAAGCACTTAAAAAACAACACCATCCCAAAGCGTTGTACACTGATAAAAACTAATAAAATACAGAAATACTCTTGCCAGCTCTAGCAAGAACAAGTACAATAAAACTATCACCAATTAAAACATCAGAATAATAAAACTATAAAAATAGATAAAGACATACTAAAATAGAAATATACAATAAAAAAAACTTAAGTTAAAATCATCAAGACTAATTGAATACATCACTTTCTGTGTAGTGAATCTAAATAGAATGTATATATTTAAGTTTTGAAGAGAGTTACCTAAATAAATGTAGTTTTTGGTAAAACAAATTCAGAGTTGCTTCTTGCAGATGATTTAAAAATAATATTGCATGCATAAAATCCTCAAAAAAATATAAGACTTGGTCATTGTTCTTTCCTCAAACCCTAACATGAATTATTGAAAGTTATGTTTATCCTTTATGCACATTAGGTGTTTTAACAAAAATCAATAAATTAAACCCAAAATTGTTCAGGGCTTTTCATCTGTGTTTCCGGAGCCCTCTCGTCAAGTGAAGTGGGAAGCGTTCTGGCCGCTGATACGTCCTACAGGAAAGGGCCTTGGAATGCTGATCGACGTCATTCTGAGCCAATCACGGCTCGTCACACATCACCCATCCGCCAATCAGCTGCTACCGGGAGGTAAGGAGTTTTCACGGGTAGAGTCTGCTAACCTCGGGAAGACAAGAGCCGATACGAGGGCAGAAAAGTGGATGTTTGGATGCGAGGCAAGTTGTCCCACGGCCAGAAATGTGTTCAGTTTAAGACGTCTCTGTCATATCGTGGAGTTATACGAGGACTGGAAACTGGGAGAGCGATACAATGGTGAGTTGGAGACATTTTTCTAACTTTCTAAGAAAGTTAAAGAACTCTTTCGTCGTTGCTTGAAGTTTGAGTTACAGTCACATTGGACTTAACACCGGATACAAATGTATATTTTGCGTGAAATACTAACTCGGGTGGATCTTTTCCCACATAGATACACAGTACTGGGGGAGATGAATGTAACGTGGCGTCTCATGGTGATGTTGCCAACTCTTGTCAGCCACCAATATAGCATGCAGCACATTAAAGACTCTCTTTTTCCTCTACACATTATTTAATTGGTTCCTCCTAAACAAGGAGCCCCACGAATGTGTGTTTTACGTGGGAGAGGGTAAAAAACAAATCTGTGGTAGGTGTTTAATGTAGAATAAATGAGCAGGTTTACTGTAGCTTTGATAGGTTACACTTGTCAGTGTTTATCATGTTAAACCCAGTGAGTGAATTGGGTTTTCACTCCTAGTAGTGCTTAAAACTGCAAAAAAATAAATATATATATATATATATATATATATATATATATATATATATATATATATATATATATATATAAGAATGTAGCCTGTCCCTGAAGTAGCGAATATCAAAAATCCTCTGGACCCTAAACTAGCCTAAAGCAGGCAGGCTTCCAGAGATGCAGCTCAGCTACAAATTCAAGTAGTCATGCATAGCATTCCTGAGTCAGAGAGCACTGCACAGATTCAGTCAACTGGAGGTTCACTCTTATACTGGTCGTACAACCTCGGTTTAATTCAACCGTTTCCCTCGGTGGAAACCTTTCAAGCCTTTCTGAGCCACCAGAAGATGCTTTTAAACACAAAGAGCTCTTTGGCTTTATTGTGGACCGTCTGGTGCCATGCATGTCAGCCTCATTCTTGCCCAGGACAATGCTGACTTGGAGCATTTGGTGGAGGTCACACTCCCGTGCAAGTACATACAAAAGTCCATGTGGCGGATTTGTTTAGCAAATAAGCAGGAATGGCCTGGCTGCAAACACTGATGCCTTTTCTTTAATGAGCCCAATAAGGCCAATAAACAAGGTGGGTTTTAAAGTGGAAATGTCGGCCTGCTGAGAGGTTTTCCCATGTAATGTGCATGCATGAATTACCGCATCAGGCGGCTGAGGCGGACGACCCCATAGCTCTGCTGCGGTTCGAAGGAAGCCCAGGTGGCTGTAATACTGACCTTCAGCTCATCTGCATTGGCCAGTCTGCATAGATTTACTACAGGGTTTGGATCTTGGGGGGGTCTGCTGGACAACTGTTCATTCAGCTTTTTCCACGCATAATCGTGCAGGCTCTGTATTTAAAAAAATAGTTTAGTCTCACGTTATGCTGTAATTTTCTGAGAAGCTACATTTTGGTAATTTGCTGTAAGCTATGATCAAAAAAATGAAAAGAAATAAGAGCTACAACCCGTGTCTTTAGCTGCGAGTATTGTCATTCACATTAACAAATGCATTTCCTTGGAAAAATAGCTCTGCTTGGCAATAACAGCCCACTGAAACATTGTTCCTTTACCATTGCCAAAGTCAGAGGATGCCATAGTAGTGATCAGCTCGGAGAGGAGGCATGCCGTTCATTGTTTAGAAAGTCTGACACGGAGTAACTGTCCAATCCATCACCGTCGGAGATCCGCTAAGATAAGACGGAGATTAGCAAAAATATTTAGGCAACAGCTGGGAAATAAACCCCTCTGCAGGTGCATGTGAGGAATCCTGCTTGTTTAGCAGCTGGGAACATGTTTATATTTAGAAGCAGAACGAACCCAAGAACATGACAATTGAATTATATACGGTAGGCACATGTGCAACTCACAACAGACCATATCTTTATTGTTATTTTTTTAGATCAGGAGTTCCCAATGTGGCGGTCGCGAGATGATCCAAACGATGATCCAAATATCTTACTTTACAATGTCAGTGATATACTATTTTAATATGGCTTTAATTAAGGGTGGACGATGTAGAAGGAAAAGCATATCGATAAAATAGAGATCATATTGGTCGATATCGATAGTTATCAAAACATTTAAAAAATATATATTTTTAGTGCTGTCCTGGCCATTTTATGCTGTTGCTTAATGACTTATTTTTAAATAGAGAACACCGAATTCAAACAACCATTTATTCAACCAACTTTTTACCAAAACAGTAAGTCTTAAAAAAACAACACAAGTTCTCTGCACTTTTTGAAGCTTGGTGAAGGAGTTATGCTGGGGCTGCGATTGTGATTGGTTCGGAGGATGTAATGACTGTAATATTAACCTACATGATAGGCTAGGATGCAAAAGGAAGGGAAACTGTTCTTCTATTGAATTTTTATTGACCGTTTTTCTTTTTTTCTGTTGAACCATTCCAAAAAAGTTAAAAACCAAATTAAAGTTTGAAGACGTTTCGTTTCCCACCCAGAAAGCTTTCTTAATTTAAAATGTCTGGAATAGTGTGGAGTGAATGACTAAGAACCACTCATCTATCGAATAATATATATTTTTATTGAATTATCGTCCAGCCCTACCTTTAAGTGTGGATAATGATCATTTTACTTGAAAATGTACAACTTTTTGACATTAGAAAACATCCAAGTCTTTTTTATCACAAATATGTGTATATGAGTGGAAATGTACTCCTCTGTGGCTAATAATAATAATAATAATAATAATAATAATTTCTTTAATCTGCAATGGCTATAATGCATTTTTTAATAAAGTCATAATACTGTGAGACCAAGATCAAAATATTACAAGAAACAAAGCCACACAGTCGTTAATTCAAAATTGTGATACTAATAATGATTTGATGCTGATGTGCTCCGAAGATTTTCTTATTTTGAAACGGATACCAAAGTATAACTTTACAGGATGCTCAACATTCCTAGTTTTAAAACAGTGGACAGACAGCGTTGTGTTGTAAGAGTTATTATGAAATTCCCACTGTATTCTCTTGACTTCCACAAACAAGAAAATAACCCCTCATCTCCTTGCCTAACTCTGGTACTTGTATTTTGGGTGTCGCCGGCTGAAAAGTTTGGGAACCCCTGATTTAGATCCTTATACTGTCACCTAAACTGCACAAACCATCTAGTTTTCACCCTTCCAGTGTCAGTTTAAGGGGAGACACTGTTATGCTCAAGAGTTTTCCCAGTTTTGGACACCGTACACGGTCATGTGACCGAGTTCCTGTATTCATATTAAAATCCCTTCACCTCCAGCCAGTCAACAAAAGCTCTTTGGATCTGCTGCTGCTCCACACACACTCACTACTGTTCTTCTGGGGCCACGTTGGGCCCTAAATGCTATAGCCTGGCTCGCTGGGTGGGTGGAGACCAGTTAGAAATGACAGCCAAGACTGTTCAGTGTACTTTGGTTTTACTGCACATTCCTACTCTCGAATTCCTGACAGTGTTTTGACACTTTTCATTAAAGCAAGCTGTAGCCAAAACAACAATTTTTTTGTTGTTGTATTGCCGCAATATTAAAGTGGCAATGATCTGGCACAACTATGATAATCCCACACATCCTGTTTTTATCATTTACATGATGTTATGAAGTATTTGAGTTAGTATGGCGCACATTGAGCTTAGAAGCCGAGTTTCCATGTTTTCTGGGCGGCTGAATGCAGATGTACTCGCACTCGTTCGATCGATCTCGCATCCTAAATCAGATAAGCTTCCCTCTGGGCCTCATTAGTCAAAGCTCTGCCTCTATAATCCAAAGCTGCTAGGTATTTAGTTAAAAAGTCTTCCTCATCATTTATTTATGTTTTTTTTTTTTTTTTTGTCTTTCAACTTTCCAGCAAGTCAGAATTCTTTAAAATGTCAGCTATCTTGTGCCTGCTTGTAAAGCTCCCCCCACCCAATTTGAGGTCAGAATGGGTGGTGCAGTGAGCTGCGTTGGTTGAGGCTGCTCGCTCTACCCAGATGCTGGCTTGGTTTTTGGGTTTAGAGGCAGATTTAAGCGAAGGGTATGTAGCACCAAAGAAAACTTTAAAACTGAAAAACCTATAAAGAACTTCCTATTCTCTTGTTCAGTATTCTGTTGGGTACTGCCCTTTCCTCCTATCAATTACATGACGGTACTTTTTGAAGCCTTTTTACGCCTGGGTTCTTCTTTCATTGACGCAGTGACTGTAATCCCGGTGGGAGGGTGCATGTCCAAATAAAGACAGACCGACACGACGCACAACCACCTCCACCCTCTCCTCCAGGCTTTTGTCGGTGACTCTTCACTAAGTGGACTCTTGAAAAACTCAGCAGCAGACACAAACTCTCTCGCCAAGTCAGTGTTGGGTGTTGAAGAGTACCTCACCCAAACATGACCAGACCGATCTCCGCTCGGTGGTTTATTAAACCTCTGTTGAAACAAAAGTAACTCCCAAGTGCTCCCTTTTTATTTGGCTGATGATCAAATGAGCCACTTTTCCCCATCTCACTTAAAAATCTGCTTTCCTCAATTCAACAAATTTATCAAAACTGAAAACTTCTGTTTCTAGTTTGTAAATGTTGGGTTTTTAAGTTTCAGTTTATTTCTATTTTATGACTGTACATGAGTTACAACATATGTATTTGACTTTTAATCTTTCTATATGATTGGGTTGGCTATTTCTCCAGATAAACATGATGTGTTTGTCTTGTAAAATATCTTGAAGAGATTGGTGGAAGGATGTCATTTAAATGTTTTTTTTTTTTTTTCCCAGGAGCTGAAATTTTCAAACTTTTTGGTTTGAAAATTTAACAGAACGCTCCTTCCAAAGTCCAAATTCCACACGGTGAAAGTCAGACAAGCCCCGACCACAAAATCCAATATCCATTTGTGATCGCTGCTGTGCATCGTAGCCCGGTCACCGTTAGAACCACTAGAAAAATCCCTCCGACCAGAAGAGGAACACATTACAGTTGAGTTTGAGGTCGCTCCCGGTTCTGCCTTGAGAAGTGCGTAGGACACAGCATCAGTAGCTGCCAGAGCTTCTTACTCATTTACTGTCCTCCACTTCAGGTCGTACCGGAGGTTCTTAACATGTTTTCCACTGTTTTATTCTTGTGGGAAGTTTTTGATGAACCACAGATCCGACCAGCTCAAACAACTCTTTTTTTTCTCTGTCGGTTCTGTACCGCTACACCATCAGATCCTTTCTATTTCCCTTACAAATAACACTGACGTTTTGTGCCAGTACCACTGCAGACAGCCCTAACACCGCCAGTGGTGTTTATACCACATAATGAATAATGGCTTTAAAGGTACCCGCTCTTGAAGCATCGATGTCTTTTCAGTCCCATTTTCCCACCAACATCTGTAGAACTGCAACACGAGTAGGAATTCATCCTCAACCTTAGGGATTATATTCCCATAGCTTATGCTGTGCACCTGGTGTTTGGCCTTTAGCATAGTGGCGGTATTAGCACTCAGGCGAACAAATTGTGTGCATTTCACCAACAGTCTAGATTACTGTTTTCCTGTCTTCACAACACAGCTCAGCAGCTGAGCGTGTAATGACACGCTCAGCTGAGCCCGTCATCAACCACAGGCAGGACTTCACCTTTCTGCTCTTGCTCTCGCTCTTCGGCTGCGTTACGACGCCTTTGTAATTAAGCACTCCGCAGATGAGGAGAGGGGTTAAGAAATCATAATGGCGGATATTGTCGGCCTTGAGGTCTGTATAAAACCTGCTCGGGTTTAGCCGGCCGCACACGTGTCTTACTGTTTACTGTGCTGCTGCTGCAGATGTAAAGGAGGCTTTCCTTGAGCCGATCGTTCCCGCAGGATGAGACGGGTGGTAGTTTGGTGCTCGGGTCACGACATGACACGCGCGTTGCAAGGTGTGATTCACGGATAGGGCTTTTTTTTTTGTTTTTCTTCCGGTTGCGAATCACTGAAGAAAACCAGAGTAATCGTTGAAAATAGGACAAAACAAAGTTAGACACGGGGAGGGGAAACTTAAACGCAATCTGAGAAAAATTAAAAAGATAAGAGGTTTGTATCCTCCCATCCGTCCTTCCCTCTCTTGCTGTCTCGTTTGCCGGTGTATTTGAGAGGAAAGGTGATTCACCGTTCTCCCAGCTGTTAGCTTTGACTCCAAACCCCTGTCATGTAGCTACCCGTTTCATGCACCCGTATCACGTTTCTCGCCCTGTGCTGTGTAATGGATGGATTCCTCCACAGATTGTAGAGGATTGGTCCTCCTCCTGTCGCTCCCTGTCTACACCTCTCTGTGTTGCACAGGCCAAAAGCGCCCCGGGCGATGCACATTCGACCTGTCTGAGCTAAAGCTAAAGCATTATCTGTCGGTTGGAGGGTTTTCAGCAGACACTGGCCCTGTATGTCCGTATCCTCTGCTCTGGCAGTGAGCCACATGAGCAGGGCAGAGGACAAAGAGGCAGAAGACCTCACATTATCCGTAGACAAAACAATCTCTGAGTCTCGGAATGAGTTGTCGCTCTTGTCCCTTATTCTCTTAAGTAGATTTATCTTTAAAGTAGACTGACTATGAACCTTTTGTGCCTTGTTTTCTGGGGATATTGTAGGGGTTCAATATTGGCGATAGAAACCACAACAATGGCTGCTTTATGCTATAGCATGATGTCATGATTTTTTTTCATCTCTTCGTGGGTTATTAGGAATGTGGACGGGTCACGGCGTAGAATTGCCTTTTCTCTGTTTCTGTCTGAGAGACGTTGACAGAAACTGTCTCTGTTGTTGCGTGATGTACATCAGCAGGCAGAGCTTCCTTTGCACAGGAATGTATTAAAGCTCGTGTGGAGCTCAAGGTCTATCCTGCCTCAGCTTGCTGTTGGTATTTACTCGGGACTAAATTATGTGGTTCCGCTGAACTCAAAGGGTGACGTTCACCCCTTTTTAGCGAAGAGTTGAGAGTCACGTTGGTTTGTAAGTGGTTTGCCCCCAGGATGAAAATATAGATTATACATTTCTGCTTCTCATCATTTCCTCCCAACTTGTATCTTTTTATATTTGATTACCTAATCAAATATGATGATATACAACATCTCTTGAGCCTTTTTTACATTATGCATCATTAAAATCACAAACCAAACTGTATTTATTGAGGATTTATTTTGAGAAACCAGTAAAAAAAAGTGCAGCAAAATTTTTACGTGAAAGGGAAATTAGATGTGGTTTTTGTTTTACAAATACAAATCTGAAAAGTGTGGCATGCATTTATCGTATCCCCCTATTGATCTACTACTCCTAAAAATATTAACGACAATCAGTTTCCTCCAGAGGTCATCTCTTTTGTAAATTGTTTGTTTCAGCATAAATGCAGTTGATCTGTAAAGGCCTCAGAGGGTTTATTAGAGAATATTGGTGAAAAAAAAAACAGTATCATGAAGGCCAAGGAACCCACTGCAAACCCACCAAACATTTTTATCCACATAAACTGACAGACTGGAGAGCAGTAATCGGAGAAGCAGCTAAGTAAAAACTCTGGAGGAGCTGCGGAGATCCACAGCTCAGGTGTTAAATTCTGTTGACAGGACAACTGTCAAAAGGGGACCTTACAAATCAGACCATTAAACATGTGGAGAAAGGCAAACCTTTTGGCATATATAGTGGGCAGAGCATCATGATTTGAAGAAGCTTTTCTTTAGCCGCGACAGAAACGTTAATCAGCGTTAAATTGAATGAAGATTGAGCTAAAAAACAGCAAAGTCCTGGAAGAAGACTTGTTAGAGGCCGCAAAATACTTGAAACTAGGGTGAAGGTTCACCTTCCAGCTGGACAGTAACCCAACAGATACCATGGAGGGGTTTACATCCGAGGAACATTCATGTGTTAAAACTGCACAGTTGATTTTCAGAGCAATCTTTAGTTTTAGAACTGGTGGAAAATCTGGTTCTGCAAAGTAAGACTCCATACTGAAATGTATGCCACACTTTTTGAAGGTTTTTATGTATGCATATTTTTGAAAACTATATATCTCTCTTTTTTTCCCCACTTAACAATTACACACTGCATTATGTTGGTGATTTTCAAAAAGCTCCAAGGAAATATTGAAGTTTGTGATTGTATTTATTGATTGATTTATTTGATGTCCTTTCCCACACATATAAGTTAAGTGACTCTTTTCAGACCTGCATTAGATCATCTGATCGTGATTAAATGGATGCGTGATTCTGTCGACTCATTATCAAGATAACAACTGAACATTAAGTTACTTTGTTTGAGCAGTTAAAAACAGTCACAAGCCTTTGCTCAGGTTATTATTTATCTTACATTACCCAGGCCGTGACATCACAGTTAGTGTGTTGAAGTGTTACGTCATGCTCACCAAAAATGATTGTTTATGGCAGGGCTTCTTATGTTGTCATCCCACTTTTGTTTTAATTTAGCTGTGGTTCAGCTCAGGATTTTGACAGAAAAAGATGCCAGGCTGTCACTACACAGAGATGCCGCCTTCACAAATGCTGCTTTCACAAACTAACAAGTGTGGTTGGTTGACTCGTGGATGGCATATGGTGATTGAGAGAGGATCGAGTCATGCATGGAAACTTTTACTTTGACAGTTTCTGAATAATGAGTGTGCCAAATTTATTAGAGCTGTGTACTAAATCTTTTGCCTCTATTTATTCCTTATTACAATAAATGTAATGTATTTACAAAACTGAATTCCAACATGATTCTTTTCCTTAAATACCTTTGCACTCTGTAACATTTGTCTTTTTGCATTAGGGATGTCTGCTGCATAGATAACAAGGACCTGCTTACTGGTGTTTGGGGAGCTTGTCCGGGAGAAGTGGATCAACCATGGATTTGGACGAGTTTCCTCCCCCACCTCCTGAAAGTAAAGTCAACAAATCCTCATACACATACAACATCCACATGTTGGCCAACAAACATGTCGGAGGAGTGGTAGCGGTGGGGGCCGGTTAGCTCAGTTGGTTAGAGCGTGGTGCTAATAACGCCAAGGTCGCGGGTTCGATCCCCGTACGGGCCAAATGTTTTCTATGCCATCTTGATGGATCAGAGCAGATAAGTTTAGATTTAACCTTTATCTAAAAAATGCACTTAGTGTGATTAATAAACCTCCTCTTTTACCCAGTACAAGGCATCTTTTATATATGTAACATTTAGTCAGTCATACAGGTACTCCATTTCAGTGTTCATAACAAGGGATGTCTCAGCGCTGTTTATATGGACAAAATACAGAGTAGAACTGCATTTTTGTCTTTGTTTTGGTTTTAACAACAGTAGCTATAGTGGCTAGAAGAGCAAAGTATTCTAAGGCTCAGGTTGGCTGTATTTGTATGTTTAACAATGGTTTTTGTGCGAACATCCATGTTTTTTCCTACCGTCTGACAAGAGGGAAACTGGAATGCAAAAAGTTGGAGATGACGTAATCTGACTGGCCAATTTCAATTTCCGAGGCAACTGGAACGCACCACCAGTCTAAGTAATGCCTTCTGCCGAGCTGTTTTGGTCTTTTTCACAGCTCGGTGTGCATCTGTGGTTCCTGCTGCTGTTGGCGTTAACAGAGTAGTCGATCCAACCTAGACACCCGCAGCGGGAACCATAACCATAACTCTCTGACCTTACCATACAACTGAAGAGCCCTACTACTATGCTATTATTTTAATAGCATGCTAGCTGTTATGCTAGCATTAGCTAATATGCTTTCAGTCTTAGCTACATAAAAGAGGAAAATTTGCAGTAGGTTTTGCTCTGTGGTTTTTGTGTATTGTTAAAGATGTTGCAACAGGAAGGAAAAAATCTTCTAAAACTGTATTGTAGGAGTTTTTCTTAAGGCTGCAGTGATTAATTATCAGCTTTAAGCAAGACATGCAATATTTGATCAAAACCTTTGTTAATACCTAAAAACTGGGATTTGATTAAAATCTGTGAAAGATATTAAAAAGCCGAATCAACGGCCAAAACTCCTGTGATCTGTTTTAAGTTTGAAATATCGCAAATTAACTTACTGTATTTTTCTGTCGCATATAAAACAGTTCGATGTAAAGAGTTCTTGATGCCGAGAAGCTAATAGCGGCATCGTTGCTTACCAGAGTCGTACTTACGCGTGTTAACAGATTTTTGAGCGCATTGTACCACATAAAATCGGTCAGTAAGCACAATGGTAAACAGTAAAACATATATAAGGCGCACCGGATTATAAGGCGAACCATCAATTTTTGAGAAGATTTTAAGTGCGCCTTATAGTTCTAAAAATACGGTAACCTATTAAATTCAATGGTATGTGTTAATACTTAACACTTGTCCCGGTACATATAAATGATATCAAGTAAGTTTCAGGGATGCAAAGCACTTGATATGAATAATACCGGGAAGTAGTAACAATTATTTATTTTTTGAGCCAAAATTAATGTAGTTTTAAAAATGCATTAAATTATTTATTTTTAGACTGTGGATTGAACAAAGTCGAACATTTTGCTTTTATTGTTGAATTTACCATCAGTTTCTTATATGCCAGCAGCTGTAGATTTTCTGCAGATATTTCTTGGAGGGTTGGAGAAGCTGAACAGTATGAGTAAACAACAGATTCCTCTCTGTCGCTGTGAAGTGTGTGGGCAGAAGTACGAAAGGAATAAGGAGGCTAAAATGTGCTGAATACCAGACAATGTGGCTTAGTCAGTACAAGGCTGAATACTGCTGCAGAAGCACACAAGCTAAACACACACACACACACACACACACATTCTCTGGGGATGGAGACAGAAAAATACTTCGTCTCCAGCTGGCCAGTCACTTGCTTTGTTGCCAGGGGGATGCAGGAACGGGTCGTAACCCGGTGACTCATTTCAACAGATCATTATATAGCACAGTGGAGATAAGTACTGAGAACAGAATTCATGCTGTTAGTATGAATTGACAATGAGCATTTTCACATATAGTTCAGTTATATCTGTTTAGCAAAGGTGGAATTATTTTTTTAAGTTTTAAAAAAAACAAGTCTTAAAGAAGTCTTTATGCATTTTTGTGTTTTTTCTTGTATGTACATGATACTACAACATCCAGGGTATTCCATAATTAGGCTGCATGCCTGTTTGTCTGTATGCTCACCTATCAATTATCTTTTCTAAACATAAGGTACTTCTAGATCTACAACATCCAAAGCATGAAGGATCTGAGAGTATTTTTCAGGAAGCTAAATACTGATAGTTCAAAACTACGGCTCATTAAACAATTGGCTCTTTAAGTTACATCGTGGTGTTTTGGCCTACTGTGAATGCCGATCACATGGAGATTTATGGGGATCTATAGCTGTACCAGGCTATATATTGTATTTCAGATATATCTATGGGTGGTTTATAACCTAATTTCTATACAAAAACAAATTAAATATGCTATTTCTACATATTTCCTCTCTATTGTGTCAAAATGGCAACTAAACAAAAAAAAAAAAACGGTTTGATGTAATGTAATGTGTCCAAAGGGGTTTGCGTTTTTTTTTTTTTTCTGTTGTCTATTTTTATTTTTTATTTTTATGGTGACACTTTAAAACCGGAGATAAACATTTGACTGTTTTTGACTTCACAAAGTTTACTTCTGCTCCTAGTTATTCTGAAGCTCTCGCCCCAAAAGCAAATCAGGCACACTGTTGGAGTCACAACATGAATCTGTGCTTTATCACTGCGCTCCACACAGTTCATTACTCCACATTTGGAAAACAACAGATAACATCTCAGTTTCCAGGTTTGCACCGTAGGTAAATGCAGATTGATCCGATAGATATGGGGGTCACAGTGCTGACCTGAAACATTAGTCACAGAGTGTTTTCACACACACTGGAGAGGTGGGACAGCTAGCTGTCAGAGCCCGAGGGAGCTGTGTTGGTGATTTAGAGAGCTCCGAGGATTGCTTTCAAGGACTTCAAAGTTGTGTGGGGGGGTTGCGGCTTGAGGTTTCTCTCACTTTAAGATATACATGATACCTGCACAGAGGTAAGACACAACGGTTGGTTCTATCAAAGTTAACTGTACCTTAGCTTTGTGTAGAGTGACCTTAGCCTTATATATTTACTGTTACACATATTAATAACCAACAGGGGAAGTAAGAAAGCCTCAGCTTAAAAATGCTTAAATCTGGGATTGAACCATATACCTTTACATCTTCAGTCTGATGCTCTTCCAACTGAGCTATTCTGGCAAACCCATCAACGGGAGATTGTGCTGAAAATGACACCTCTGTTTGCTCTGGGGACACGGTCAGGATATTGGCTACAGGGTTAAGATAAGACTCTAGACTGAAGATTAATAAAGTCAAGCTGTTCTAATGACGAATGTGCTCCCAGGAATCTGTGGTATCTGTCAGCAGCACTGTGAACGACAAAATTACCTAAAGTAACTGAGGTAAAGAAAATAGTTTCTTTTGATAAATTATTAGAAGAGGAACAAACATTTGAAAACACACTCTATTCTTACTCTGTTTACCCCGATTTATTTGTCACCACTGATTTCAAGTTGACTTTATCAAAGAAGAAAAGATGAGTTTATCATAAAGAGAAGCTTGTGATTTCCTCTTTGTTTTACAGTCTATGTAATGCTTTCACTAAAATCCTACACTTTTATCATCACAGAACAAAAAACTTGTAAACTCAGGCTGTACTGCTCAGTTAAGGGAGTAACCACTTTCTTTCACTTCTGGCCTAATTGTGGAGTGGAAACTGGAAAGATATTTCATGTTTCCTTCCTGTCTGCTGCCAAGCCAGTACTCTGATGTGAATGTGATGTCTTTGAGGTGCTGCAGCAACTTAATCGTGTAGTTTTGACAATAAACTGAGTTTGATAAGCAAAGCAGCTGATATTCTGTTATGGTACAAATCTTTGAAGCAAATCCTTCTAGGAATTTACGACAGAGGGTAAATACGCCTGTTAAAGGGATAGTTAACATTTTTGGAACTGTGCTTCTGTTAAAGGTTTATGAAGTGATAATATCCTATGTGCAGT
The DNA here is from genome assembly GCF_011125445.2 of Fundulus heteroclitus. Taxonomy (NCBI): domain Eukaryota; kingdom Metazoa; phylum Chordata; class Actinopteri; order Cyprinodontiformes; family Fundulidae; genus Fundulus; species Fundulus heteroclitus. The sequence continues at coordinate 13,607,689 of NC_046379.1, read as the reverse complement.
CGATAACTTTCCTAGCAACTTCATTCAGATTTTGTTTTTGTTTTTTGCGTGTGTCCATGTGTCTAAGCCCTTAAGATTTCATATTGTATCTCCAGCGATAGCTAAAATATCAATTTTGAAGAAAGTTCAGGGAAGGGCTGCTTTAGTTTCATCTTCCAAGTCCATCTGAATTCATACTAATTTAAGGTGCCTGGGTAAAATACCAACTTTTTATAACTTTTTAACAAATTCACCACAAAAGTCCTGGACTATCCCTTTAACTAATAAACCTCCACCACAGACACAGTCTCATATACATTATTCACTTTGCCACACTGGTATTATAGTAGTACTTTGATTTTAGAAAGGTGTTGGAAATGCAGTGAAATCGATGATGGAGTAGGGCGGGACGATATAGAAAACAAGCGTATTGATAATATATAAACCATATTGATCGATATCGATAATTCTCAACAAATTAAAAACATATCATTTAAGTGCAGCCCTGGCCATTTTATGCTCTTGGTTAGTGGCCTATTTTTAGATGCAGAACACACAAACACAGAATTCAAACTAAACCCTTTATTCAACTCAATTTTAACCATATCTGCAAGTTTTTGAAAAAAGAAAAAAAGAACGTGTGCTCTCTGAACTCTTTGAAGGGGGCGGAGCTTGGTTCCCGGGTCTGCGTTTGTGATTGGTTGAGACGATGTAATGACTGTAATATTAACCTACATGTCTAGAATGCAAAAGGAAGGAAAACTGTTATTCTATTGAACTTTTTATTGACCCTGTTTTTCTATTATCAATATACATCAATCAATTATATATATTGTTATTGAATTATCATCCAGCCCTAATATGCAGAACATTTCCTTATTTTCTTTACCTCCTAAACTATTTCTCATCAAAATCTTTACATTTAGTGCTGGCAGACAATGTCCCCTTTGATGAGGAAGATCAAGGAGAACCTTTCGACTTTGACAGTGGTGATGACGTCCCTGAGGTGCCTCCAGTGCCCCCGTTACTCCCTAGTGAGGATTCAAGCCAGGATAACTCTTTGACCAGTCATCCTGAGGGCTCTCACGGCATCCTGGACCCTCCAGCACAGTTCTCCAACTCAGCACCATCATCTGTAGACGCAGCAGTTGTTACAAGCAAACCCTTCTCAGCAGGCAGAGAAACGACAGAAGCTAAAGAGACATCTGCTACTGAAGAAACTAATGACAGGGAAGAAGATTTACCACCACCACCGTCTCCACCCCATCCTGTTGGTTATGGCACACAGACAGATCCCAGTAGCACAGGTTTGTAAACCAGAATGTTTACATTTCACTTTAATTTATTATGAAGGAATCATATCTGCTCTCAATTTAACATTTACCCATATAAGAGTGTCTGTCTTTACCAGTTCTGTCCACAGGAAACTGTTGTAAATGGCACCTTAAGTACAATACATTTTTTTCCCCTTTTTGGCAGGAAACTTAAATTCCCCACATTCTTTTGGTACTCCCTGTTTACAGCCTCCAGCTCTACAGCCCTGGCTAAAGTTGAGACTTAAAGAAAAGCTGTCTATATCTCTTATGGTTTATCTCTGAAAATTATTACAGCTTTTTTTTCACCACTTCATTCTTAAGTCATCATAGTTGTTTTTAGCATATAAATCATTGCTTGGTTCAAACTCAAGTGTCCTGATTGTAGCTCCCACTTTTTAACTCCTTATAAGATAGGCTTTTATAAACAGGGCATGCAAAATGATTATCAAATGCTCCAAAAGCTTTTAACAAAGAGGCTTGAAGCATAGTACAAAGCAATTAGTTACATTATACAATTCAATGGATTAGAATTATGCATTCCTAATTTGGTCATTTGTCAGATTAAAGGTATCTTTTGAAAATAACAGCCTTTATGTAGGTATTGAACATAATTATGTATGTGTTCTTGTTACCCAATATTTCTATATTAAAATGTTTGTATGTGCCTGATGTAATATTCTAATCTTAAATGTCATGTTTTCATTAATTGCAAGTGGAAAAACAAAAGGTTTAAAGGAGCAATATGCGAAATTCCACCACTAGGTGTGGTGTTGAGCACTGTCTTTAGCCCAAAACTCTCTCTCTACCTCCAAAATCTAAACACTAGACCAGTTATCCACTTCAGTTTTAAATTTTTTTGTCAAAAAGATGATGCCCTGAATGTCCACGAGGCTGCATTAAACAAAGCTAAATACGTTACCTGGGCTATGGGTGGCTACTCTCCTCACATAAACAGTAACCCCATTGTTGGTCAAACTCTAACAATTAACCCACATGCCACAATTGTAGAATTACAATGAATCGAACCAACATGGCAACACAAGTCTAACAAGACTAACACCCACAAAAACAAACATCTGACTTCATGATGTTACCTGTCTGGAGGAGAAAAGCTAGCACTGAGTCAAGCTGGTGCTGCTTCTGCTCCCCACATGCTCTCCACCTTGGAAATGCAAGGCCGATGTTAATCCTCCTTATCTAACAACTTCTTTGCCAAAGACTGTTGGCTTTTTTGCTGTAAAAATTGGTCTTGATCGTTTGCAAGGCAAGGGAAATTTATTTGTATAGCACATTTCAGTACAAAGACAATGCAAAGTGCTTTACATGATTAAAATATAGGAAAATTAAACAAAATAAAAGCAAGTTGGAATAAAATGTAGAAACAAAATAAAACATGGGAAAATGGAAACTAAAAGAAGATATTAAAAACAGTTGGACTACAACGTTGAACTAATGATGTTTCAGTAAAACAGTTTAACTAGAATAGTCGAAGGCAATTCTAAACAAATGTGTTTTTAATCTTGATTTAAAAGAACTCAGGCTTTCTGTTTGTTTCAGATAAGCGGAGCATAGGAACTAAATGCTGCTTCTCCGTGTTTAGTTCTGGTTCTAGGTATGCAGAGCAGGCTGGAGCCAGAAGACCTTAGTGGTCTGGAGGGTTGATACACTGATAACAAGTCTGTGATGTATTTAGGTGCTAAGCCATTCAGTGATTTGCAGACTAACAGAAGTATTTTAAAGTCTATTCTCTGAGATACAGGGAGCCAGTGTAAGGACTTTAGAACTGGGGTGATGTGCTCTACTTTCTTAGTCTTAGTGAGGACGCGGGAAGCAACGTTCTGGATCAGCTGCAGCTGTCTGATCCACTTTTTAGGCAGACCTGTGAAAACACTGTTGCAGTAATCAATTCGACTAAAAATAAACGCATGGATTAGTTTTTCCAGATCATGCTGAGACATTAGTCCTTTAATCCTGGAAATGTTTTCAGATGATAGAAAGCCGACCTTGTAATTGTCTTTAGATGCTTTTGGGGGTTCAGGTCTAAGTCCATCACTACACCCAGATTTCGGCCCTGATCAGCGGTTTCTAGCTGAAGCAACTGAAGCTGCGTGCTAACATTTGATCTCTCCTCTATTGGTCCGAAAATTATTACTTCAGTTTTGTTTTTATTCAATTGAAGAAAATTTTCTTTTAACCATTTACTCAGTGCTTGAATGGTTTCATAGTCACCTGGTGACATGGTGACTATGAACGGGTGAACATTTTAAGGGGAGGCAGGAGCTACGCCCTGAGTGGCAGCTGTTCACATGCACATACATGCACGTGTGGCCGGTCAGCTGTGTAAACAAGAGACTGGAGAACAACACAGAGATGGTGTGTGAAGATGCCTTTATTTCCTCACAAAACTATTTTTTAGTTATTGCTATTTAGAATAATGAAATTCCGCTTATTGCTCCTTTTAAAAACATCAGGCTGTGTTAATCTCTTTTACTCTATCTACCGAATCAAGTGACTATAATAAATTACCTTTTCAATAACAATCTAATTTATTTTATAGTTGGACCTTCATTGTGAGTCATGATAAATAAATTACACTTATGACTTACACACTGGACTAAGGCTGCATTTCAGTATCAAAAATCATCCAGAACATGGATTGTCCCTGCCAGTCTTAGAGTGGTCTTTTGGGATGCAGCATAAACATAGGCTGCTGTCCGTTAAGGTTTATTGACTGGTTTGCAGATGCATAAAACAACCTGTAATTGGGATAATTTTGTTGTCATTTTCAGGTGTAGATCTTGGGTACAGCATAAAAGAACACGGTAGCAGTAGTGGTGCTACATTGATTTCATCAGAGAATCTGAAGTAGCGGCCATGCTGACCTAAAGCTGAGGCTACAGCTTCATCACGTCCTCATTGGCCTGGAAGTGCTGTTAGTAATTTATTGTACCCGTCTTGTCACTCTGACTGTTAATTGTGTTTCCTCCCACTTTGCTTGGCTGTTACAAAAATTCCCTCACCAAGCTTCCTAACTGAACACGCCACTCCCTCAGCTCCCAGCTAAAGAGCTAGAGAAGTACACACATCTCCAAAACATACGTAGTGTTGCTGAGCAATCAAGGCAAGTTGTGAGTTTTTCAGACTGTGATTAAAATGCAATATGTGTTTTTCACGTTCTCAATGAGACGCCCTGGCAATGTATTCAACGATGATGATGAAGGAGGAGAACGAAAAACAGTAGAACGAGCTAGGCTAGGTATGCAGGCATAAAGGGAAAAACTTTGTATTGAGGACCAAGAGCACAGGCGGTTAATGTTTGCCTCCCCACAGAATTGAGGTTTTCCAAATATGCCAGCGTTGTGAAAGCAGTCTAGAAGATCCTGGAAAATGTGGTGCTGTCTCAATCCTGCATGGAGATGGCCTTACTTAAATGTCAGTCATGAACTTTAAGCCATAATGTTAGTACCAAATTATCAGAAAACTAAAAGTATTCAACTTAAACTAAGTACCTTTTTAACATTGTACCAGTCTGTTCTTCAATAAACATATCACAGATCAGTTTAACTACTGTGTAACTTAGTAAGTTTTTATTTTGATGTCCTAACTGTGTCGGATTTGCCATCATCCAGCTGTTTTGATGTTATGTTAAAGCTGTGTTCTTTGTCCCTCAACAGACGCTGAAGAAATAAGTGCATCTCTGAATGACCCACCCCCTTCACAGGCTTTGCCCAGGACTTCCTCTCAGAATAAAGTCAACCCTTACTCTGTAATTGAGATCACTCCTGTCCAGCTAGAGCAGCAACATGGACCCTCCTCCTCCACTTCCTCACCAACGGAGTCCAAAGTAGGAGAGGAAGAGGTCCAGGATATCCACACCGGCTCGCCCGGCATTACTTCAGGATACTCTGTGCCGGTGCCGTGCGGCTATGCAACCCCCTCTGGTGTACCGCTCATCACACCTGCCTACACCACACCTGTCATCATTCGACATCTCTCCATGGATGAAGATGGTAAAGTAGTGTTTGTAACCAGGGAACCTTTAAAACCGATTCTCTTGATAATTTGGTTTTATTTACTGCAGGTAGGAACATTTAAGTTATTGTGGAGACATCCACATCAGCAGAACTTTCTGCCGTTTGAATCCAGATACTTATATGGGTCTCAGTGTTTTATGTGTCAAAGCCTCAGCACACAACACAGTCTGTTACTTCCAGCCCCTGACTTTTCTTCTCGTTTGTTTTTCCTAAAGCCTTGCCACAAGGAAGTAGAGACTAAATTTAGACCTCCCCACAGATCTGTGCTGGCTGTGAGCATTTTCCGGTTTTCATAAAATCTTGCAGTCCAAGCATGCTCAGCAGTCTAAAAGCACCATTATCATCTTTCCAAGGCCACATTATGTTGAAATATCCAGTTTTATTTTAGTAAATGACTTTGAAGTGTTTAATCTTAAAATTGGTTACCAGTTAGACTTTTATCCCTCTCTACTGAAGAGTGATTTGACCGTAATAAACATGGCTGCATTATGACCTTCTGAGAACTTTAAAAAAATTAAGATTGTGCCCAAGTGAAATTAAAAAGCAGCTTTACTACATAATGTCAAAATCATGGTATGTAGGGAGCAGCCAATGCCACCTGGTGGCAGATAAGGTTTTTGAAATGTTATTGGAATGCCTAAAAATGGTTAGAGCTGTTCTGATTAGATAATGCAGGTTACTGAGTATACAAACTTGTGACTTGTGTAGGTACAGTGCATTGCAAAAGTATATTTGCCAATATTGGGATTTAATGTGGTGGTCTACCTTCAGTCCTGCAGGGCCAGTTTCGTACAGTTGTTGAATTTTCATAGCAAAATATACCACACAGCAACCCAAACTGGATTTGTTCATGCTTCCAGACATAAACATGTACGTGGTTTGCTTCTTGTGACTCTCAGCCATATTCAAAGTCTACGGCGGATCTACAATGAATGGCTACCCGCTAAGCTAACCGCTAATCTAGCTGCTAAGCTAACCAGAGACATAAATGCTAGAAGTGCGCATGCGCAATCAGCAAGCAGAAACTAGAAAGGAATGAGCACGGACACTAGTGTTACTTGAGCGCGTCAGAATGATTGCCGTGTGGAACAACCAATAGATAAGATGATACCCCCGGAACTCGAAGGACAGAGGGGGATGAGAGCAGAACCCAAACTCTGACAAATCCCTGCTCTTTGGTGTGAAGAACATGTATTGGTTAGAGTTGGCCTGCAGTTCCCACAGAGATTGAGGTGGGAGGTTTTTTAAACTCCTTTTTCTGAATAAATAAGGTATCGACTACATTCAGGATGAAAGGAAGATTTTACCCAGTATAACAAAAAGTGTTTTTTAACAGGAATACCAACTATAACTTTAAGGCATGTCTATACTAGCTTTGCACATGTCTACATGAAGAAAAAATGTATTCTTTTGTTCTTTGCAGAATAACTCAAACTCAATTGGATGTGATTGGCAGTGTCTGTCAACATGTCATAAAATCATAATTTGTTTGGCCATATGTTTAGGATCTTTGTGCTGCTGGAAGGAGAACCTCCGCCGCAGTCTTAAGTTTCTTGCTGTGACAAACAGGTTTTCTTAACATCCATCTTCACATCAACTCTGACCAACTTTCCTGTCCATTTAAAGAAAAGTATATCCACAGGATTGTTCTGCCACCACTACATTCCACTATGCAGAAGCCTTCTTTATGCAGTTGTGTATTTAGCATGCAGGTTAAACATTTAAATTTAGTCCCAATCTCTACATGGCCTCTTGCAGACATGACTGTGATTTTATTCTTGGTAACTTTCCATTAAGGTAAATTTGTGTGTATGACTAATAGTTGTTCTGCATAGAAATTCTCATGTAGCGGCTCATCTAGAGTTACTACGAAGCTATTAGCTGGTGCCTTAATAAATATTATTTTCTTGTTTTTTTTTTTTTTTTTGTTGGTAGGTTTGTGTCATAGTATCTCAATTTTCAGGTGGTAGATTGATGCTCTCCGAGATATTCAAAGCTTAAAGTATTTATTTAAAACCTAAACCTGCTTTAAACCTTTCCACAACTTCACCCCGGCCCATCTTTTTGTCCTCTAACAAAACTGAGGCCTTCACAGAACCAATGGATTTATACTGATGATTACATTTGCAAGGCAATGCATTTAAGCAATGTTTATTTAAATATAAATGGAAGTGTTGAACTGTTTTGCTCTCTGTTGTGCTGAAAATACTCTTTAGATATTTTATGTAGGTTATCTACAACCTTTCTTTGTTGTGATGGACAACATTTCTATCTTTTTGTGTCTCAGTGACAGTGGTAGGGACCAGCAACACCTCTGCTGACAGGTGAGTCCCAGAACACATAACCATCACATGCTTATAAGTATCTTTTAAATTATTCTAAGATATTCATTGTATTTCTCATTAAGAAATAGACTCCGTTGTAATTTGACCTTTTTATCCGTGAAAACGACTATAAAAGAGCATATACACATATTTTTTTTAAAGTGTTTTCAGTGAAGAGTATCCACCTATTGCAGAGGAAGATGCTTTGGCTAAATGGGCATCAGATCCTGCCAACACTGCTTGGATGGAAAGTAAGATCACTGCTAAGGGGGAAAAAATAACATCAATACATTCATCAATTGTTATTTTCTGTTTTCACGCCACGCCTTGAGAGTATCCTTTCTTTTTTCCTTTCTTTTTACACAACTGACAGTTCCTTCCCTTTTTTTTTATTTGAGGAAGCAGTCCCTTCTGCATGCACTTCTATTAGATGTTTTTTAGTTTATGCTCCAGATGTGTCATGAATAGTCCGGCTGTGTTTTTGCGGGGTTCCAGATGTTTATTTTTTTGACGCTTTTATCTGTCCTTCAGACCCAGATGAGGTGATCTACGACGATGTCCCCAGAGAGAACTCTGACTCTAACACAGGTTTGTACACTTTCTTTTTCAAGTTCAGCATGACGCTTCCTCTCTTTAGCTTGACAGGAGGCTACCCTGTTTCTTTCGTTTCCCTAGTTAGCACTGATTTCCCTATTATGTGATTTTTCTCTTGTTGCTGTTAAATTTGAGAGCAATTGCAGTATACCAGAAAACCCTTATGAAATGAAGCTATAGCATACTAAATTAGAGTCAGCACATTGTGGTTTCAGCTTCAGTATGCACCTAAGTAGATTTAAGGTTAATTAATGTGACCCATTTTTTATATAAAAACCCAGTAGACTATGGTTTGGTAGGTATTTCTTGTTAGAGCTTCCTCATGTATTTTTGTCTTTCTTTTCTGTCGTCCACACAGATCCAGATGAAATGATCTATGATGATGTGGAGCTCGGCGAGGAGGGCGGCTGCAGCAGCTCCTTCGATAACGGCTGGAGCTCGAGCGAGTTTGAAAGCTACGACGAGGCCAGCGATGGGGAGGGTCGTCCTGAGAATGGCCTTCCCAACGCCTTCATGAGAGGAAAGCCGCCGCAGAGGAAAACCCATGTGAGTGTAACCACCACCCTGACATTTCCAGCTTTGCTTCCTGCCAGTAAACAAGACCTGTGTCAGTTTATTAATCACTGCTTTCATATTTTTATATTTCTGTCCTCATATCTGTTTTACATGAAGGTGTAGTGGACACATTTAGTATTATGTATAAAAACAGGTTGTTGTATTCAATCGTTTATGTGCAGAATTGGGTTAAATAATTTTTTCCCTAAATAGCTCAGTCAGCCCTCTGAACTTTGGATGCTTATCTTGTGGGCTCCCTTAACTTTTATTAATTTTAGATTCTCCAAGAGATTGTTTGAAGATTTCTCAAGCTGCATGGAAAATAGAGGAGCAACAAGCTGCTTTACCCCTACCTGTTGCTGCCCTCTTCTTGTCAGCTGGAAAAAGGGCAATCTGAGCATTTGGCAAATCTTTCCAGTTGCTTTTCTTAAAAAAAAAAAAAAAAAAACTGTTTGATATCATCAGAGTTCTCAGGCGTTAACAATCTTCCCTTCCCACCTTCTTCCCTTGTAGCCTTCATTTCTTCCTTCCTTGAGTCTTTCAGTTTTTTCTTTTTACTTTCTTACTTTCTTGTATACTTTATTGTTCTTCTTTCTTTCCTTTCTTGCGTTCTCTCCTTCGTTGTGTCCCATCTCACTTTCTTTCTCTGTGTAATTGTTGCCTTTCATCCTTCTTCATACATTGTGTTCTTCCTTTATTTCCTCCCTTGTGTCCTACCTCCCTTCGTTTTTCCCTGCTTTCCTTTCATGTTTAATATTTCAGGAACGTTATTTAAAGGCTGCCAACTGTAAAAACATTCACTATAAACTCAGCGGGAATTTCTGAATTTTCCATTTTGAATTGACTTTAAAGGACTGAGAAAGTTTAGTCTAAAAAGATGGAAATTTGTGAATGACTTTTGTGTGGGAACCCGGCGTTATATATTTTGGGTTTAAAGTCCTCTGTAAACATCATGAAACTTTGACATTTTTACCCCAGGTGAACATATTGTAAATGTGTTAATGAGGTGGAATAATTCACTAAACCCCAGTAATTAGAAGTAGTATTCTAGATTTATAGTGCTGATTTTTACTTTGTGCTAAGCTGCTAAATAGATATTTAAGTTTGATGGTTTTTGCTTCTTTTTGTTCCTCAAATTAGGACAAAACTAAGAACTGACGATCAAAACCGATGATCAAAACCGATGCCTAGTATACAAAGACACATCTTCAGCTGTGTCTGAACCACATGTAATATTATTACTTTTAATAAAACTGTTATCTTAATATTTTAAGTATTGATTTTTAATGTTTGGAAAGTGTACTTTTAAATATTTCTGGGTCCCCTAGGGAAACGGAGAGGTGTCATTTCAGCATTTTTATGGAGGTTCTGCTCAATTAGACAAAAACACTGAGTTTCCTGACACCATGAGCTGCAACCCAACTCTAATACCATGACCAGTAATGCTTGCTTTGCTTTTGTTTAGCTCTCTCAAGATCTGACACGCTTGAAAGAACACTATGAGAAAAAGGTGAAAGGTCTAATGGCAAGTACAGTGGGAACGGTAGAGCTGCAGCAGTTAAAACAGAAACACGAGCAGAAGGTAAATTACCTGAGGCTCACCTCATGTGTCTGTGCTAGATTAAAAAAGACTAGTCCCAACCCTTTTGACTCTCAGTCCAGCTAACCCCACTGACTCGGTACCTTCATCCCGGTTTGGTGTGTGATATTTGTGGTGGTGGTACTGGTGATGGGTTAGTATCCAGTTAATTTACCTCACCGTCTGCTTCATCGATGCGTCTTGTGATGTGTTTTTGCACCACGGGTTGTAAAGGTTAGTATAGACTGTTTTCTAACATAGCTGAGTTTAGTAGACCATAAACTGAGACACCAGCAACACCGACTCCTATTCAGATTTTTATTTAGCCGAGACCTTCACGTACAATGCCTTGCAAAAGTGTTCCCACATCTAGAACCTTCTCACATTTCACCTCATTGCAAACACAAACTTCACTGTATTCTGTTGTGGTTGTGTGTGATAGAGCAACAGAGTGGTATGAAAAATTATACATCGTTTTTGATACTTTGTTACAAATAAAAATCTGCATGGTGTGGATATATATATTGTGCCCTTTTTACTATGATTACCCATAAAAAAAAATCAGTTCAGCCTTTTGTTTTCAGTTGTCACCTAATTAGAAAATAGTCCCCCTTCATGTAATTTATTTTTTATAATTCTAGCTGTTCTGTGAGGACCTTAGAGGTTTCTTAGGGAACCTTAGAGAACAAACGGCATCACAAAGACCAGGAAAAACAGCATGCAGGCCATGGAGTAAGTTCTAAGGATGTTTAAAGAAGAGTTTGGTTATAACACAATATCCCAGGCTTTGAACGTCTCACAGAGCTCCAGCCAACCTATCTAATAATAGAAATTGTATAGCACAGCTGCAAAAATACCAAGTCATGGCCAACCACCTAGACTGACAGGCTGGGCATGGAGAGCACTAATTAGAAGTAGCTGAGAGGCCCATGGTGGCTGTGTAGGACTGAGGCTCTGCCGGGAGAAACAATTCGAAGAGGACTTATCGTTCTTGCTCGCCACAAAGTCGACCTTAATGGAAGACTGAAGCAAACAAAGTCATTAATGAAAGACTTTGTTCGTGTTTTCCGCTTGCCGGAAGCTTTTTAGAGGACTCAACAAACAAATACTCTGGTCGGATGAGACCGAAGGGGAACTTTTTGGTCCACCTGCAAAACCCTATGTGTGAAGAAAATCTAAAACTGCAGATGATCCCAATCATCCCATCTTTAAGGTGAAACAAGGTGGCAGCAGCGCCAGGGGATTTCTTTTCTTTAGCAGGGACAGAGAAGCTGGTCGGAGATGGGAAGATTGATGGAGCTAAATGCAGGAGAAAACAACCTGTCAGTGGCTGCAAAATGTTTTAAACTGGTGTAGAGGCTCTAAACAGACAGCCAGATGCAGTGGTTTACATCAAAGCGTGTCCGTGTGATCGCAGGGTTTAGGTCTGGACTTTGACTGGACTGCTCTAAGAATCTAAAATAAAAGACTTGGACATTTGGAAAATGTTCAGAGGCTTCAGTCTGACAGACTTGGAGGTATTTTGGATTAAGAAGGCATTGACTCAGGGGTGCTGAATACATATGAATGCCACCCCTTTCAGATTTTTAGAACAAACTTGGAGAACCTTGTGTCCTTTTCTTCACAATTCACATATTTATTGTACATTTTGTAGGTCTATCACATAAAATCCCAATCAAATACACTGAGGTTCGGCATTGTAACGTGAAAATGTATATAAAAACTGTATGGAGGCACAGTAAAGTCTGGACGGAGCCACTGCAGAACATGTTCGCTGCAGTCCAACTTCCATGTCTTAAATCTGTTCAAATAAAATCCAAATTGAATTCCTTGCTGAAGTCTCAGTTGCTGCTATTCTCTGGTCCTGTTGTCCCGTATGTCTTTATCTGTGATCTAACCCTCTTACCCCATTGTAGCTCAGCCGCTTAGTAGCGTTAGGTTTAGATAAAGTGAACTAAACATCGATTAGACCAAGCTCTGGTGTGGGGGGGGGGACCTCAGCTACTATTGAGATGTAAATTATAATGTCTCACTTTCATCCAAGATGCAAAAGCTAGTGAAGGCGGCCAAGGAGGGGACGAAAGACGGGCTTGAGAAAACTAAAGCAGCGGTGAAGAGGGGACGTTCCTTCATCAAGACAAAGTCATTCTGTCAAGGTACGTGATCCTGACAGACACCACACAGCTGTAACATCTCTGTTAGTAAACTCAGTTCTTGCTTTAATGTTTCAGAGAGAAAGTCAGCTTGCTTAGAGGATGAGTCTGAGGTCTTCATCGAAGTGGACTGCTTCAACGTTGAGCCTATGCTCTCTCCAACACCAGAGGGTCTCAGTCAGCAGCAGGTGACGCCTTTTCATGGGACTCTCTGAAGCTGCAAAAATAGGAAACCATATTAAATTCTAATGCTGTTGTGTTTTATATCTACAGCTTGTGCGAAGATGTATATTGGGCTCTATTTTAGAAAGTGAGAAGAACTACCTGGATGCTCTGAAAAGGATTTTAGAGGCGAGTAAGACCAGCTGGAGCAACTATTCAATTCAATTCAATTTTATTTATATAGCGCCAATTCATGAAACATGTCATCTCAAGGCACTTTACAAAGTCAAATTCAATCATATTATACAGATTGGGTCAGATTATACAGATTGGTCAAAAATTTCCTATATAAGGGAACCAGTTGATTGCATCAAAGTTATCAAAGTAGGCGCATTCACTTTAAAACGGGTGGCTATTAAAGGTCATATTTGTTTTATTTTTCAGCAATACGAGAAACCCCTTTCCCAGGTTGAGCCCAGGCTGCTCAGCGACAGGAAGCTGAAGATTATCTTTTATCGTGTGCGGGAGATCCTGCAGTGCCACTTCCTGTTCCAGATTGCACTGGCGAGCCGTGTGTCTGAGTGGGACAGCCTGGAGATGATTGGGGATGTTTTTGTGGCATCGGTAAGAATTCATTTGTGTATATGAAATGCATGAACGCACACAAACAAAGCTTTTTACCCTTACTGCACCAATAATAATAGCTTTTTTTTTTTAAAGGAGTGTTTTAAGTGACCTTCAACTAATCTGTTTAGTGAAAGATAATTTAGACATTTCATCAGGAAAATCTCACATTTCTCCGGTGCTTTCTCTGGTATCTTAATAAAAAGTCTTTAAATGTAGAAATAGAACCATTCAATTCAATTTTATTTATATAGCACCAATTCATGAAACATGTCATCTCAAGGCACTTAGGACAAATTATACAGATTGGTCAAACAATTAAAGGATCCCAGTTGATCGCATCAAGTCTTGACAAGCAGCATTCACTCCTCCTGAAGAAGTGTACAGTAGAGCCACAGGGAGAGTCATCTGCATTGTCCATGGCTTTGCAGCATCCCTCATACTGAGCAAGCATGAAGCGACAGTGGAAAGGAAAACTCCCCTTTAACCATGAAAAACATTGCCTTAATAGCGGTAACCAGGTGATGCTTAGTGTTACGCTTATACATACAGTAAAAAGGCTAGGAGATCAATTTTGGGAAAAAAAAGTTTAAAATGTTTTGAAATGTGTTTTTAACTAAGATTTAAATATTTTAACTCTACATACACGTGTAAAAATTTTGTTTCATATTTGATTCCCCAATCAGCATTTTTATGCATCTACGAATCACTTATTACATTACAGCTCATCTAACATATTCAATCTGTGTTTCTGTAAAGTTTTCTAAATCCATGGTGCTGGATGCCTACAGCGCGTACGTCAACAACTTCAGCACAGCGATGGCCGTTGTAAGGAAGACGTGTGCCTCTAAACCAGGCTTTCTGGAATTCCTCAAGGTTTGAAAGGCTGATACCAACTTCTCATACTGGTCTTACATTGACGTCTGGTGGTATTTTCCCCCTTTATTTTCTATGTGTTGTGTTTTAAAGGCCTTTCCAGCTTTTTATTTAAATTAGTTCAATCTCTATATAGCTTTTTTCAGATGTTTATCTTACTGTCTTAACTGCATTGTAATAGCAATTATGCTTCTTTACAGCATCGTCAAGAAACCAGCGGTGATCGCATGACTCTTTATGGCCTGATGATGAAACCCATTCAGAGGTTCCCACAGTTCATTTTGCTTCTTCAGGTAAAAAGCAGAAGCTTAGTTATACATGCTCTTGCCAGCAGAGGGAGTGTGACACTTGCTGATGAAGGCCCTTGTTTTCATTAGCACTAACAGCTAGGGAATTGCCCTGATGGGATATGGTTTCCTTTTTGTTTCATCTTCGCTCTGCTTTGCCCCATTTTTTTTTTTTTTTATCTGTGTCATTTCTCAAAATGTAAGACCTAGTTTTGCTTTCATTTTTAAATGTGAATGTGTGTACTAGCAAAAGGATAACGGCACATAACATTGAAAATAGTCGCATAAAGCTGGGAAATTAATGATTGTTTAATGTTCCTCCTCATCAGGACATGCTAAAGAACACGCCGGTGGGTCATGCAGACCGTCTCCCTCTGCAGATGGCCCTGACCGAGCTGGAGACCTTGGCTGAGAAACTCAATGAAAAAAAGAGAGAAGCAGACCAGCGCTGCGAGATCCGTCACATTGCAAAGGCCATGAATGAACGCTACCTTAACAAGGTCTGTATTTGTGGGCTTGGTTCCGGTGCTGTGCACATCTCTAATCTGAGATGGATCAGAAGTTTGTGATCGTTTTCTGATATCCAATAATATCCCCCCCCCCCCCCCCACCCATCCCCAAAGAAAAATTGGGTGCAGGACCACAATAGAGAATTGATCACTGTGTCTTCATAATGATAACAGTAAACATATCCATACTTTAAATGGTAGAAAATATTTTAAATCAGTAGCAATAAATTAGGGTTTCCGAGGGGTCTTAAAAGTCTTAAATTCATAGAATTATCACGTCCAAGTTTAATTTTTTTTAAATGCACAGTAAAATGCTCTTGCAACTCTGAATTGTGCTTTATTAAATGTATTTGCAATTAAAACCATGCAGCCAGCCAATCAGCTGTCGCATTATTGGTTAGTCTGTATCGCTCCACAATTTTTAATAGCCACTATTTTGGAGAAAGTTGATTCTTACTTAACTCTGAGATTTCCAAAACATTGCCTACATTTTCAGCTTCAGCATCCTCCATAGCAGACAGAGATTGAAAGTTAAAGCACTTTATTTAGCCTCCGTGGTATCTTACCGAAACACTTACTCGCTCTTGCTCTCTTGCGGCCTGACTGAGCATCCACGTTTCTACTTGTCAAATGATATGCACTTTCCTTTTAAATGTCTTCCCATCTCTCTGTACCTCCTCTGACTTCATTTTTAAAGTTGCCACTGATACTAAAAATGGCAAACTTTTGGTCTTCTTTCCTCTGTGACAGCATCCACCATGAAGTGTGTTGTCTCCGCAACCTGGTATTGTTTAATACGGTGTATTCACTGACTGAAAAATGTTCCGATTTTTACTTTCCATGAGGGCTGATCAAGCTGCAAAATTATCCAATCTTATTTACCAGCTGATTTCTTGGTGCCTTAGGATTTTATCGGCACTTAAAACTTTTCCTTTTTTAGTGTATTGTCTCTGACGTTTGCACATAATCTAAACGATCCCCACATCATAATTATTTCTGTCTCTGCCACCTACTCTGGCTTCTGTGCTAACTCATGTTTACAGGACATCCAGCGTGGGCCTGAAGAGTTTTACTCCTCGCAGACTTTAATTACCCTTAATCGTAGTTTTATACACTGTCATCCATAACGCACAGTTTCCCAGAGGAATTACAGGAAACATGTGGGGAAAAAGGAGTCATTGTAACCTGATGAAATCTGGATGGTATTTTTGTCTTAAAGGTTAAAATCCTTTCTCTGTTGTCTGTTTTTTTCTTCCTTTTTTAAGTTGAGGATTTTTTCAGAACTCTAAAACTCATTTTTTATCCTCACCCTCTAGCTTCTGAGTAACGGTAGCCGCTACCTGATTCGCTCAGACGACATGGTGGAGACTGTTTACAATGAGCGCGGGGAGATCATCAAAACAAAAGAGCGACGTCTCTTCCTGCTAAATGATGTGCTCATGTGTGCCACGCCCAATATCCGGTAAGGGTGATCTTAACCCTTTTAGGAAAAATGCTGATACTGAATGTAATCTAATGCTGTCAGATTAATTTTCTCTCCACGTCTTACATGTTAATACCACTTTCACACAGTAGGGACTCTTCCAAGATATGGTTATTTTTTTCCTCTACATATGACCTTCTTCTCTGCTTTTCAATCTCAACAGATGCCAGGATGGCAGTGGTAGTGGCAGCGGAAATGCTCCCCTCGACCAGAGGTTTCTCCTAAAGTGGAGCGTACCTTTGAGCTTTGTGGAAGTGCTGGAGTTTGGATCCAGCGAGGAGATGGTCGATAACAGCCGATACCCAGCTCCTCACTCCGGGGAGAAGGTGGTGATCAACGCTAAGCCAAGTATGAAACACAGTTTCACGTTTTTTTGATCATACATCTTCCAAAAACTTTTCATCCGTTCATTAATAAACAACAGGGATGAGCTGTATTAGGGTATTAAGATACACAAAGATTTAAAATAAGTTAGAGTTTTATAACTGCTAAAAGATTTCTGTCACACCTCTTTAGTACTGTGGTTAAAGACGTTTTAATAAAATCCCACAAAAAGGGTAAGAGTGATCAGAGTTTCTGGCTGTATGGCGCAGGGAAAAAACACAGTGGTGGCTCTCCAGCATCTGTTGCTGCACACTGCTGCTAAGCTTGCTGAAAGACGTGTGCTGCACTTTTCCCTGGAAAACAAGACAGACAAATTTGGCTAGTTGGTAATATTTCCTGCCGCAGAAACACCAACTATGATGCTAGGTAAACTAATGGAGTAACAACTATTGCCTTTCTTAATGTAATGCTAATTTACATTTGTCAAGCTACAAGCAACATGTCTAAGCATGCAAATAGCTCAGCTGATTAGCCAGCTGATCTCCAAATATGGTGAAACTTATTTGAGGTTCTTCTCAATAAGCAATTGAAAAGTACTACTAAATTTAGAATGTGTTTTTTATATTTTTATCCATAGAAAACAAGATAACAAAGGTATGGTATAGACAAAATTACAACTGTAATAATCATTATTTTTTTTAATAATTGGTTTTACTGTGTTTAAATAAAGCCGTCTGATCATATTACGCAGTTTAATTTCAATTTTATTTATATAGCGCCAATTCATGATACATGTCATCTCAAGGTACTTTGAATCAAAGTCAAATTCAATCAAATAATGCAAATGATTATTCTAAATGTTAATGTAAATATTGTGAAACCATGGTATGTTTTTCAACGTTTTTGTGCGATGAGAACATTATGGCTGAATAAAGAACAGTAGTACAGTACCAACAGCTGAAGAATGCAGGTGTACACTTGCTCCACTGCAGACGTCCGACGTTTGAATCCCAACCTCATGACCTTTGCTGTATGTCCATCCACCCCCCACCCCACAATTTTTTTTCCATGTCCATTTCCTGTTAGTCGGCTTTCAGTGAAGGCCAATAGTGTCACAAGATCTTTTTTTTCTCTCTTTAGTGTTTTTCCCCTCTTCTACAGTCCTTAGTCTGCTGGCTACAGTGTCCAGTGATTTCAGTCTTTCCACTAAGTTCTCCTCTATGACAAACAGCTGCTCAGCCACTTTAAAAGACCCAGATCAGGAAAACAAGCATAAAGAGTGTATGATTTTGTGGTTGCAGTGCTCTAGTTTATATTTTTTTATATAGTCTGGTTGTATTGCTGAGTTGTAAAATGCTTTGATAAAGAGTTATGGCTGCTCTGTCAAGCAGACGTCAAAGGCCCACACTTTTACTGTGGTAGCAGGCCAGAATTGCTACCTTTTAAATTATACACTGTATTTTTCAGTTCACCCACGTTCCAGCTTTTAAAGAGTTGCTCTTGTACCGTTACCTAGCATTTAGGTTTTTTTTAACCATGTGTCATGAACCCTTCAGTGCTACTGAGTGTACAGCAGCCATTCATCTGTTCAGGTATAGTCAAAGATGAGCTCCTACGCAGATATGTTTTCTACTTTCTTTCTCAGCTTTTTATTTTTATCCCTTTTTTTGGCTTTTTCTTCCTACCCTTGCAACTTTCCATACTGGGTAAATGCCAAGTTTCTGTATGCATTTACCTTTTTCCAAATCAGCAGTTCAGCCTTTTTAGATAAGTATTTGATTACAGACAGCACACAGAGCTCAACACTATTTATTTTTGTATATAGTGGCAACTGACTCATGTCCACAGCTTCTTCTAGAAATATTCCTGTTTTAGTTTATTGTAATCATTTGCATTTGACGTTGTGACTTTTTAGCTTATAATGTCTCTTATCACCTCTTATTGAAATGTTCTAATTGCTGCACCTTGCCAGAAACACTTTCTTTTAACCTCTTCTCACTTTATCCACTTTATTTTTAGGATTTGTAGGTAAAAACCATCAAAAAGAAGCACATAATTGTGAAGTGTAAGGATAACTGATACGTGGTTTTCAGAAGTGTGCCAGACATAAATATTTTGCCCCAATTTATTGTAATTACCCTTAAAATCTATTGCAACTAATTGCCTTCAGAATTCACCTAATTAGGGACAACGTTAGGGAAGTTGCTGAGAGATTTAAAGTGATTATAAAACAAATATCCCAATCTTTCAATATCTCTCAGAGCACTGTTTAATCCATCATTTAATGATAGAGTAATTATTCATCTGCAAACCCATTAAGAAAATGTTGTCCACCTAAAAGGCCAGGCAAAGAGTATTTATTCAGATAACCAAGACAACTATTAGTTGTGCACTCTACAAATCTTACTGCTTTTGAAAAACAGCAGTGGGATAGCCATAAGAAGTATTGTTTGCAATTAAGCCATTGGGGATATTTGGGCACCTTCTAACACATAAAAAATATATGTTCTATTGTAAGTAAATGGAAGTTTTTAGCCTACATGTAAAACATTATTTGCATCAGAATGTCAACATGGCACATCACCCTAAATAAACTGCTCATGTTGTAATGTGACAGTGGTAGTGTCACTCTGTGGAGATGATTTTTTTTTTAAGCAGCAGGGACAGGAAAGATCGGTGGAATAAAGTAGAATCTTTGAAGAAAAAAAACAAGTAAATCCTTCCACTTCACAACTATGCAACGCTTTGTCGGTCTGTCCCATGAAATCCCAAAAAACACATAACAAAATGTGGAAAAGTCCATGCCACTGTAAAACCCTTTTGTTTGTTTTCAAACCATCTTTAATTTCGTGTTTCAAGTATGTGTGTGCATGTTTTCAAAAATTTCTGCATTTGTGCGGGAACTTTTTAACAAGTGGAAGCAGTATTGCTCAGATGTTTTGGCCAAAAAGCAGCTCTGCTATAACCATTGTGAAAATATTCTCGGGTATGTGATGTCATCGCTGTCTTTCTGACTAATTCATCTCTATGCTGGCTATCTAATAGCAAACATTTAAAGTCAGTATTTCCAGCTGATCTCGCAGCCAGTGTGTAATTTGTAGATACAGTTTGTCTTTTGGAAGTTTTTTACTTGATAAATGACTGGCCTTGCTATAAACATGCTTTCATTACTGAGCCATTTAGAAAGCTTTATCCTGGTTAAAATGGGCCACACATTGCCAAGCTCGCTGTTGGGAATGGTCACTTGAGTGACATCAAGGTACCTTTCATTCCTTTCTCTCCTATATTTTTTTAAAATGATAATTAGGTTCTAAGCAGCAAATTATGGTATTATTTTTCTGGAATAAAGAAGCACATACTGCAAAGCTAACAGCAGAGCTTTATCATAAATATGCGTGAGTGTTGTCACCAAACAATAAATGATTTATATTAAACGTGTCTGATGGCACAATTCAACCATCCTGATAATATTTCATAATACATATACAATACCAGATGGACTTTGGACTGGATTGCTGCAGTTGAAGCAGCAGTCAAACCAAGTGAAGGTGGTTAGAGTGAGAAAATGGAACAGTAGATAAAAATCAAGATGACTTTAACGACTTTAAATGACTTTAAAAACTAAGCTTTCATTCACTTGTCTATAGTTCCAAGTGTTGAGCAATAAAGAGGATTTATGCTGCACTCTGGTATAAATATCCTCATTAGGGTCTTGAGAATTTTTGCCAACAAACAGAAGTTCACTCTATGTGCTTTTCTTAATGATTAAAGTGGAAATGTTGACCCACTACCTACCAATAGCTGCACAAGACTCTGGTACGAGTGAACTTGTGCATGGTTCTGGGGCAGAAGTGTGATTTTGTAATCATCAGCTGCCAAAACTGGGCGTGGGATTACGTTTTTTTTTGGTGGGTTATTTGCTCAGCTCAAGAGGAAAGCATTCTGAGGTTGGTAGAAAATCATGAATTAATTCTGTTAAAAGTCAGGGAATTTCTCAGACTTTATGTGGCAAACGGATAGCACCTGTAACTATAGAGCTTTAAAATGTTTATGACTTCTTGTTTAAAGGTGCTGTATCTTGGATGTGTTCTGTACTGCAGTGTTTTGATGTTTAAAGCATGCTTGAAAAATTGCACCATGATCATTGTGAGAAACGGGGAATAAAAATGAAGAAATTAAAGTATAATTTAAAGTGACACGCAAAGATAAAGTGGCCTCTGAAAGCCAGTAGTGGAATATTGGTGTCCTTGTGAACAAAGACTGACGTGGATGAAATTCAAGGCAAGTTTAGAAAGCTGTCACTGCAGCCTGTGGGAAACATAAGTATTTGCTCTTTTATTGATCTTTGTTCCTTTCCCTACTGCTGCCCCCATCCTTGCTCATTGTTGTCTGAGTATTCAGTCTTCTCCTGGGGAAGCTATTGAGAAATGAGACTGTTGCCAAAGTACATTGTTCTCAATTTCTGAACCCACATTCTTCTTCTTTCTTGTAATTTTGAACCAGTCACGAGTGCTTTAGTCAGTCTTTAAAAGTATTTGGGGTATTTCAAACCTTTTCTTTCTTTTTGTAGACAAACTTTACATGGGCCCCGGTCAGCTGTACCAAGACCTGCAAAACCTAATCCATGATCTGAGTTTGGTCAACCAGATCGCTGGCATGATCGGCAGCCTGAAGGGCAACTACCAGGTACTGTATACCCGCACCAAGTTCGGAGCTTTAATGTCACATCAGAGACAGTTGCATTAATATAAGATTCATATGCCAAAGTAGCGATCAAAATTAAATAAATAAATTAAACCTTATCAATATTAAAAATGTAACATATTAAAAAAAAATCCAAAATGTGTTTCATCAGGACTCTAGTTACATAAACTTAAATGTGACTTTATTATTATTATTATTATTATTATTATTATTATTATTATTATTATTATTATTATTATTATTATTATTACTACCAAACCACACAGTAACTGCATTTAATTATATTTTGGAATTTATTGATATTAATTAATGCTCTCAATAAACCAACAGTGGAGAAAACAGCAAAAATAACAATCCTGATAATACTGACAGTTTTGGGGGTTTTCAGACACCACTATTTGGAATTTGTCGTTGCCAAGATAAATCCAAATTCTTATTGTGATAAGAGATTTTTTCACGGTAATAACATTTTATGATGGGCCAAGCCCTAATTCAGAGATGCCTTTTTACAATCACTTTATTAAAACCCAATCGAGATAAATACTGATAAGTCTATCGGCATTCAGCCTAAAAATATTGAAATATAATTTTTTGTTCCATATTGTTCAGCCCTACTGTCTTTGTAGGCCCTGATTTGAATAGTTTATATCAAGTTTCCACTCAAGACTTCCAGTGGTGACGAGAGAGTGCTTTAGCCTGCAGAACGCAGCATGAGTCTGTACCTCTGTTTGTGCTGTGCTGGTAGGTCTGTCAGATTCAGAGGAGTCGTGGAGAGGCTCACACAGCAGTCGTGTGTCCAAGTAGATGAAGGTAGGGATGGAGGCTAATGCAGAGGAAGGTGGGGGGGATAAAAAATCAAGACTTATACTGCGCCAAGAATTTCAGCACTAAATTCCTCATCCTAATCTATGTAGACAGTATTCTGGTTATGAAAGTGCAGCAAGAGGATTTTCATTTTGGTGGCCATGCTGAAAGGTCGAGATGTCATTGGTAATGACATTTTAAGGCCACATTTCCTCGTTGTTCTTATGATAATGTTAACCCTTAAAATATGTTCCCTTCAGATTTTACCAGCATATAATTTGTTGAAATACCGTGAGCAACATTTATCCCATTCCTTCTCTTGTTGTTTTCCCCATTCTACGTATTACCTGTACACTTATTTTTCTCCTCAATGTAATTTCCCTGTTTCTCGTCCTCCATTTCTCTTGTGTGCAGAATGTAAATTCCACCGTGGCGCAGGACTGGGTTTCAGGTCTCCAGAGGCTAATATTGAAGAAGGAAGAAGAGATCAGGGCAGCTGACCGGTGCAGGATTCAACTCCAGCTGCCTGGCAAACATGACAAGTCTGTTTTTTACCCACATAAATGCACACACCTTGTTCTTTTTTTTTTTTTAAACCTAAAATGATCTGTTGTGCTGTGCCCTGTCCTCAGCTTTACCCCACAAATGTTTTGTTTATCCTACCATATACTTTATCCCCTTTTACCCTGCTTTTTTCATTGCATCCTCACCGCCCCCCTGTGTGCATTGGGCTGTATGAGAGAGAATTAGACCACATTTGGATAAACATGTTTCTCCACCAGCTCTAATCTGAGGCGTGAATCGCGAGGGAGGAATTGCACGTTAGTGTTCGCAACCAGAGTCTGCCCAGCTGCCCCTGTACACAAATATTCATGCTTCACATTAAGCCACACTATTATACACCACACATGGACCCCCCAGGGGTGCATCTTGGTTTGGCTCTTCCACATTCTCGCTGACCATGACTGCCTTTAGTTTCCTGCTCTTTATTCCGCTTCCCAATTCTGTCATTCCTCTCAGTTGCATTCAAATGCTGGGATTATCCAAGGGTATGTTTAGAAACACAGCTGGATCCCCCCCCCCCCCTCCAATCCCCAATCCATTTCCTGATCCCTTTTCTGCAGAATACAACACTTGTGACCTCTGGCTATCGAGTGGAGGGATGCATTTCAGAGACACAAACAGCCACACAAAACACAGTGATAGATAAACAAAGTGATAATTGACTTCTGTTACAATTTTTTCCTTTTATGAACAGTTGTATGCCAGTTTGCGGGGCCTATGCATACCGTAGAAGTTTTGTTGTTGTTGTTTTTTTTTGGTTTTTCATTATGTCATGTTACAAATACTATGGAGCTGGCCTTAAGAGGTCCAGTTTGCAACAAGCCAAATAAGGGCCACAACAGGCTTGTGGAAGATGGGGCGCTGACCGCATAGGATGGTGATTGAGTTTTCTATCCTACATGCATAATGCTGTATGTGGAGGAAAACTAACCCTGCTAATCATCTTTAAACCACCGTCTTCATTGTAAAACATGGTGGCAGCATCCAGCTGTTGGGATGCTTTTCTGTCGTAGGGAGATATTCACAGACACTTTAACTTAATCTAAGGTATGAGCTTATTTGCAGTGAAAATTGGGCAAAAGTTGCATTCTTTTCACTGAGTTGGCTAGAAATCAGTGGCATGCCTCACTTCTCAGATTTGTCGGTGGGGAAAAACTATCATTTATTTATAACAATTAGAATAACACAAAATAGTGCCTCATAAAATACATTAAAGCTTTTGGTGGTAGGGTGAGAAAATTGAAGAAGTTGAAGAAGTTCAAGCAGAGTAGAAACTTTTGCAAGGCACTATAGCTAATTCATAAAGGTTTGAGTGCTCCAGAGTAGCAAATATAGACATATGAAGCGTAAAGTTATGAATTAAGATTCCAAATTTGTGGACGACACTTCAGATGAATGATTTTTGGATTTTTTTTCGTTCAATATCCTGGTGTTAAATAAAAAAGTACTAATCATTAAACTGTTGTTTTAATTTTTATCTGACGATTTTCCCATTGTTACATTAATGCCAAGATCCTTTATTTTTTTCTGATTCCCGTGTGTGCTTGTTTTGTCGTCTTTTGTTTTGGCAGGGCGGGTAAGCTGACATACTTCAGCGCTGTCTTTAACACACTCGGCCCAGCCATCAAGCAGTCATGGATCAGTAACCTGCAGATGGCAAAGTTGGCTCTAGGTACTTTAGTGCACTTCCATGTGTCTTTTGCACATTAGTCCCTTTTGCTGTCTGCATATATTGAATAAACACACAGAAGTTATAACAGCCAAAGTTGGACATGTTTAGATTGCTCACATCCAACGAGAACCTGAAAGTTTTAGCAGTTTCTGTTAATAGGTTGAATTCCTGAGATGACAATTGAAGTTTTACAATGTGATCTCTGGAGCGTTCTAACTGAAAACAGATGGCTTTGTTCTCTGCATAACCTGTGTGTGTTATTTGTGTTTTAAATCAGAGGAGGACAACCTGCAGGGCTGGTTCTTTGCAGATGATGACGGTAATCAAATCAAGAAGCAGAAACACCCCCTCTTGCTTCAACAGATGCCTGTGGTAATGTCAAAACTACAAGAGTTCAAGGTGAGGTTTTTCCTCCCTACAGCTCTTTTTGAAGGCATCCAGGGTTATTTTGTAAAGGAAATTTAGAGCTCTGCTGCAGTCCTTCTCACCTGCAGTAGAGATTTGTAAGGATTCCTGGTCAGCTAGTGTACCCATTTTTTGTTGTTTTTATTTAACATTTCATTGATTTTCAATCCTGAAAAATTACAAATATGTAAACAGCAGTACTTTTGTCGGCAAAAGAAATTACAACCAATGTGTGATATTAAATCCAGAAGTACGAATTATAACATTTTCTTACAAGATACTGTACATATAAAAGCATTTAAATATTTCCATAATAAATATAATCAAATGAAAAATACCTTTTTACCCTTTTGCAAAAAGTGTTTTTAGTACTTTTGTAGTAATTGAAAGTCAACATTCACCTTCAGTAAAACTACTGCAGTTTACGAGTATCATAGTATCATTGTAACACATGAAGAAAGGTAGTTATTCACACGTCAGCAGAGAAAGGTGCAGGGCTGTAATAAAGCTTGCAATCATGGTATTGTTTTAATTAGGCATTTATTAACATTTCAATGCTACTTGGATCTTGTTTGGGCCTGATAAAGGTCTGAGAAAGATCGAAACAAGGTTAATAAATGTTGGGATGAGATGTTCGCGCTTCCCTCCATCCATCCCGAACGTCCTTCACAGAGGAGAAAAATTAGCCACGATGTTCATGCTCTGATTTCATAGCAGTCTGTCCTTTGTAGTTAGGGCAAGATCATCTTGTTTTTAGTAATACCTTTTGTTTTATTAGTTGAGTTATAACTTCCAGAGCTTCCAGAGCTTCTCTTTTTTGGTTAGCTTATTTGGATGCAGAATAAGTGCTGATAACATCAACTTGTGGTTTAACCTCCTTTAACTTTTATGGGATATCGACTATAGGTCGATAGCTGCTGCTAGTTTAGCCTCATGATATGGGGAAACACGTTTTGCCTTGAGCTGCAGCAGAGCTGCAGGCCCCTTTCATTTTCGAGCCCTTTCATTTTCGTTTGGTTGGTGTTCTTTTGCTTCTGTGCTCTTTACACAAATTCATTTATTTCTTATTTTTGACCACACTGTGTTGTGCAACAAAATTAAATTACCAGTTTAAAAAAAAATATCCTAACATGCTGCAATTAATGTCAAAGATCCATTTCATTAGCTTTACACACTCTAAATACAATGAAAGTAGGTGTTGTACTGTACTGTAAATGATCTCACATGTGGACAAATCTGAAGCCATACTTCATAGAAGTCAAGTTTCTATTGTTTGTTTTGAATTGCAGTGAAAATGCAATCCTAATGCAGGCTGTTTGCAAGCCTTAACGGGTAATAGAAGAGCCAAAACAAAGTGCTACACCTACTGTGTGCACAGCCAGCACTTGGTGTGCGACTCTTGTATAGGCACTGAAATTTGGTTTTACCTGCACACACATACTGCACGTACTGCCGCTGGCTCCCAAAGTCTTCACGATTTTTGCTTTTATTTCTTTAGTTCCAAAAGGTTTCTAGTTGGAAACTGATGAGATACTTTTAGTGTAAAACGTTAGAGCAAAGCTGAGCAGGGTCCCTATGCGGACTGGGAAAGTCATTTTCCAAGTCTTAAGTATTTGAAAAAGAAAATTGAGAAAATGTTTTGTTTTCAAGTGTTATTCCTTATTCCATTATCTTTCAGGGAAAAGCATTTTGCATAAATTTTTGTTTAAATTATGTCCTTTACATAAAAATGTGTTTCTTTTTTTTTGTTTGCTTGTTTTATTTGTCCAGTACATTAATCATTTTGGTATTTTAAGTTAGAATAGAACCTACAGACAAATGTACACTAATGTCCCTTTTTACTGCTTTTAAGTTTCTAGTCCCTTTTTAAAATATGATTTTAAAACTGGGCCTGTGATTGGTTGTCATCCAAACTGAATTCAGTTCAGATGGTAAACAGTGACAGCTAAACAGGTATCACCGATGACAAACTGTTTAGATTTGAATTGATTTCAAGACTTAGTGCTGTAGGTTTGTGAATAGCGCTGATCTAAAATGCTCCAGATGCAAAAAAACGTTGTGAAATATAATTTGCCACACTGCTGAATCTGAAGCCATGTTTTCATGATATGTGCAAGATGTAGATAAGAAAAACCCAAGAAAGGGAAATGCTTTGTACTCAAATTCTCAGTAGCCTATATTATAAAAACTGCTGCAGAAACCTTCAGAAAATTACATCTGGAAAAGTATGACATTTTGCAGCAGTTTGTAGAAAACGTGTGTGTCTTGCTCAAGGGAGAAATTTGAAATATGGACCAGAAGATTCATACGCTGGTGACCCGATCTCTCACAGGACAGTGATCCATGAGATCGCAGTAAGATTGCACCGCTAATGCCATGGGCCCCTCTATGAGCCAATAGATTTTGAGATCCTTCAGCAGAACAATTTAAGACTGAAAACGTTCTAGTTCAAAAGTCATAATAAATATACACTCGCTCTGAGCCATTTTGTTGAACAGAATCAAAAACAGATCCCTGGTATTAAGCAGGTAGTCCAAGAATGTACTTTTGTAGCGTTACAGTTAACCATCTGTGAAGTTGTCAGGGTGACCAAATGCATGTATTTATCAGAGGGTTTTGTTTGTTCTGTGGCAGGTGGAATGTGCCGTTCACAACCCAGAGCCCTACATAAACACAGAAAGCACAGCCGACTCTCCTGTCGTTGGCCACGGATGTGTCTGGGTGAGAGAATTTCCCACACGACTTAGAAGAAAGTCGCACATTGGTTAACATAACAGAAAATTAAGTGACAGGAGTAATAAATAATTTGTTTTGGTTTCTTGATCTTGGTGCAGGTTGCAAGTTGCACCAACCAGATGGGCCAAATAGCTATAGTGGCTATGCAGAACTCCAGCCCTAAAGTGACAGAGTGTTTCAATCTGGAGTCTCGAATCCTGTGTATGGCTTACGTCCCTGCAGAACAACCTGGGGAGGACGGTGAAAAGCTCCCTGAGAGCAATGATGTCCCCGCTGCAAAAGCCACTGATACCCCCACCGTCTGTTTAGGCATGGAGGAGGGCAGGTACAAATAGAAAATCACCTGAAAATGTAGAAATTCTCCTAATAATTCAGTTCAAAAACACCTAAAATAATTTCTTTGTTTTCTCCTTATTTACAAATAACCATCTTGCAATTGTTTTGTCATTTCTTTTCCATCTATCCTGTTTAGCGTCATTGTGTATAAGAGCAGCCAGCGGTCCAAGAAAATACGTCTGCAGCATTTCTTCACCCCAGACAAGTCCACAGTCACCAGCCTGGTCTATAAAAAGCCCTGTCTGTACGCTGGGCTGGTCAGCGGCTCCGTCGCCATCTACTCCAAGTCACAAGGTGTGTGCTTCAAATATTGCAAGAACACTTTTGAGTTTTAAAAAAAAAAAATGTTGATATTTTTTTTGTGTTCGTTGACTGGTAAAATTTGTGAAATCAAATAAATAGCCAGCAAAAAAAAGAGGCAGATATATGATTTGTTAAAATCCCAACCCTGACAATGTTTGCCTCAGTTTTGGATCAGGTTATATATCTTTTTAAAGCTGGGTTCTTTACTAAAGTTTGGCTGTTGGTGTTTTAGTCAGCGGCTCCGGGTGTAGCTTTGGGTTAGGGTTCTCCTCCGCCGTGTGTTTGAGCTCGGTTTCCATTTGCTCTGTTGTCCGGGTGAAGCTGCTATATTAACTCTGACCTATTTAACGTCTTTCCTCCTTTGCTTCTGAGCACAGACGTCTCACACTGGGCCAAACTCTTTGCACATTTTCCGTTTCGTCCCATCTGTCGTCAGATGTCGTATTGGTGCAGACGTGTGTCTGGGATTCTGTCCCATCTGCTCTAGGAGAACAAATATGCTGTTTGTTAAAATTTTTCCAAACTTGAGAAAGGGGAATCAGAATTTCATCACAATTGTGTAATTTTACGGTTGTGAGTTTCAAGTTATTTAGCGTTTTCTCATTTCACTGCATTGCAAAACATTTTGCCATGTTACAAACACCATCCTCAGAATATTTTGTTCAGATCTTAAGTGAAAGGCCAGCATAAAATAATGCATAATTTTGCAGTGGGATGGGAATTATCACAAATAAAAGTCTAATAAGTTAGGGCAGTGGTTCCAAAACTTTTTCCCCTTTTTTTGGAAATTGTGAGAATAAATTGGTGAAATTAAGATAATAAAGTCCTGTTTTTAAAAGACCTCTTATAAAATAAAAAATTCTAAAATCTAAATCTAAAAATTCTAGCACATCCCCACATTAATGAACTCGTGACCTCCACTTTGGGAACCCCTAAGTTAGGGTTCCACTCCTTGTCAGCCCTCCTGAAGCAAGGCTTTATCAACCCCTTTTCTCTTAAAGTACCTTTTTTATTTTTGTTCATGCTGCTTGTTCACTAATGTTGTCTAACAAACCCCTGAAGTTTCCCATAACAGCTATATCTTCCCTGGGGTTAAATTAAATTACACCCAGGTTGTCTTTATAAATTATGACTTCTGAAGACAATTTGTCACATTTGGATTTTTTTTATTATTTATTTTAGGGAGAGACATGTTCTGATTCCCGTTCATTTTCTTCTACCGGATCCATTGCAATTCTCTCCTCCGTTACCTCCAATTCCTCACTCTCTCTTGGTTCCTCTCCTCCTCCATCACTAACTTTGACCTTAGATGTCTCACCGGACAGTTTTCTTAATTTCAGCCAATTGAGCATATTTGCAACACTGAATAAAGTAGAGGCCACAAGCTAGGTGCACATATACAGCACAATGCGTAGAAGAAGATAACTTCTATATTTCACCTTTAAAATGAAGCGTAGAAGAAGACTTCTTCTAAATAAATAATTTTTTCATTTATTTATTACATTTTGAATTTCTGATTAAAATTTTTACAAAGGAAATGTTTATTTACACATCTTAATTGTGTGGGGAAAAAACATTGTAATTGCACACCGCCTAGCAGCAGCTCACCACACTTTGGGAATCTCTGCACGAAAGTATGGAAAAATATGGACAGATATTTGTTTTTTCTACAAAAAAGAAAAAACATTTGGAAAGTTTTCTTTCTCTCCAGCTGCACTTGGAAGAAATGATCAGTGCGTTCATCTGTTCTGGATTGTTTATGGTTGATTCGTTACACCTTGTTTTGGTAAATATGATGGTTTATTCCCCCATTTGGTCTTTATAGATAACAGACAGCTGCATAATATATTGCCGTGTTTCCGTACCAGATGGAAATTGTGATCTGAACATTTTCAGGAAATGTATGATTATTATTATTTAATTTTTTTACCTCCATTGAAAACTCTCTCACCATATCTGCATGTTGAGTCTTGGCGCCAAATTGAGTCATGCTGGAAACATTTCAGTTTATATGTTGTGTCAATATCTGAATTTCTTCTGCATTTTATGGTTTATGTTGCTCTGAGCAGAATCAGATAATAATCCTTGAAGGGTATCTTCTCAGCCTCCGGATATCAAAACAACCGAGCAGACGGGCTTTCCAGTGCCTTCAGTGCTGAGTTTCTGAACTGCATGGGAAATGTGACTCTGTTGTTGGTGCAGTGTTTCTGAAGCCGGCAACCTCATTCTGCCATGCTTGCCCTTTCCCAAGTGAATGAGTGTTTTTGAAATTGAGAAAGGGGGAGACAATGATTCAGCATTAGCTGCACGTCACAGTCAGACACTCACAACATGAGGTTGATTTTCGTCTGTGCAGCCGGGCCTGTACAGTTTAATTTTTCTCCTGAGAGAATAACGAGCGTCATTGTTTGTAACGTTTTATTTTGTGTGTGTGCACACGCAACCGTGCTTGCTTTTTTTTTTTTTTTTTTTTTTTTTTTTAAAGCTGACAATAATATGAAGGAATGCAACAGTTCAACAAGTAAAAGATGTGGGCAGATACACTCCAGCAGAGAGGACTTACGTAATCCTAAAAGTTGGCACT
The DNA here is from genome assembly GCF_011125445.2 of Fundulus heteroclitus. Classification (NCBI taxonomy): domain Eukaryota; kingdom Metazoa; phylum Chordata; class Actinopteri; order Cyprinodontiformes; family Fundulidae; genus Fundulus; species Fundulus heteroclitus. The sequence goes on along the minus strand of NC_046379.1, from coordinate 13,576,782 downwards.
TCTTATTTTTTTCACTACTGCTCCTGTTTTTCTTTTTCAACATTTCTTTCATACATTCACTACACAGTGTCATTGTTGCAGTAATATACACGGGGCATTTCTGCAGTGCTAATGCCGTTCAGCTTGTTTAGTGAGTACTTTTAACTCTTAAGAAAAGAAAAAAAAAACATGTTTTACTGCATGACGGGTTCCCCATCAATAGCCATCTTTGTACCTTCATTTAAGCAAATATTATCCATGAAGTCTCATTCACCTCCTGGTCCAGATTAGCTAAGGGGAAGGGAATGTGATCTGTGTCCTTTGTATGCTCTTTTTTTCCCCATTTGTACGACTGAATTCTCAAGTACAGGCAGTAGTTGCCGAACTGTTGATATTTATAAAGCTACTGCAGGCAGCGGGGTGTTTTTGCTGCAGCCGAGCCTGCCCTGTAACCAGGCACATGCAGAAGAGAGTGTGTAGGAGGTGTATGTGGGATACAGCTTGGCTCTGACTAACACTCAACAGCCCATCTATATTCATAGTGAAGCGCTGTGAAAAACCATTAATGGCCACTTATCAACCATTAAGCAGAGTTATAAATGCAGGTAACCTTTACAGATGACATTTATCAGCATGGATTGACTGTTACTGTATTGTTTATGCACTGTGCAAATCCATTGTCTTAGTCGTTTAATTAAATGGATTGTCTTGTATGTGTGCTGTTGAAAGATAGGCTTCCTGTACAGTCTTTGAAATATCTGGAAAAATTCCCAAAATAAAAAATGTCATTTTGCATCTTATGTTTTTTGTTCTATAGCATCTTAGATCAGGTTTTTATACTGGACCTGTGGTTCTAGAAGAAAATGTGGTTTAGATGGAAAAAACAATGCATTATCTCCCCTGGAATTTTACAAACAACACAGAGGTTGCAAATCCTAAAATGTGATTTGAATACTCTGTATTTAATGTAGTCTAATCCAATTCAGATTTTTATTGTATTGTTTATAATTTTCTAAGCATTATAGATAAAATTGAAAAGGAGCTGATCTTGGTCTAGGTGGGGGGGAAAAAGCTGTGAAATGGCCAAATGTGCAATTAATCCCTAGTTTATTAAGACCTGAATTGAATGATTACTTAAATAAAATTCTAAATATACTACATACTAATTTTAAATATTTAAAAAAACATTTAGAATAGGTAATATACTAAATAACAAATTGATTAAATGATCTATTAAAAATATGAATTCATTGTTAAAATATATTTTATACCATATTTTGTCATATTACCTGTGCTACAGTTCATTATGAAATAGCTAAAGAGTTATTATGGCTATTGAAATATAACCTGACTCTCGTCAGATGGATTTCGTTCCGCAGAGCTCCACACATCCGTCTGGGATTGCTCCATTAGAGATGTATATCAGGAGGGGCCTTATCAAAAAAAACCTTGCATATGATTGGATAAACCACTTGGCTGTCATCTTTACTGACGTGCTACTGCAGCCACTCACACTGAAACCATCCCGTGACGCTGACGTTAGGGAAGCTCAAGCTCTTGCCAAACTCAGTCGAGAGAAGGGTGAAACCATTGTTTCCACTAACAAAAGCCTTCAAAGTTGTTCTCTGGTGTAAACTAGACAACACTGATGAATGAAATAGCAACATCAATGTTACCACTTGCTTCGTCGCTGGGAGCCGTCATTGTTGTCTGAATCAAAACAGTCACTTCTCTGATACGACACAGCTACAAAAATCCCCCCCAGCCATCCTGATTGGCTCGTCCATTTTATGTGGTATTGAAATTCCTCCCAATGGCAGCGACTCCAGATGGATGTGTGGAGCCGTGTGGAGCTCGGCGGAGCTACATCCATTTGGCGGGTCAGGTTAAGTGAAATAGAACCTACCATCTGATTGGTTAAAATGTAACTGGGCCTCAATTGTAAGCCAATCACTTGACCTGTCGTAGTTCCTGCCCCACCTACCAATTCTGACGTTTAAGGATGATTTGTTGCAATACAAGCCTTTAAACAAAATTAAATATTTGACTAATGATTATGCTTTCACATAAAATGGATATGCATTTCAAAAAAATCTTTTTCACATTTTACACATGAACTATTTAATATAATATTTATTAAAAATATTTATTTGCTAAAAAATTATTGTATTTATTTAATGTCTACTTTCAGGTATTGTCACATGCATAAATATTTATTTCACAACTTAATGTATTGAGTTGTAGTCTTTTTGGCATGTGATAGGTGACTTGAGCAGTTTCATGATATGTGGAAGATTTAAGTTATAAAACCCAGTTTTCTTAGTTGTCTGCTGGAAAGATCTAAGATCTTTTTTGTGTGAAAAAGGATAAATTATTAAATTGGAAAACTTGTTGGCTATATGTTTTGTTTTATGTCCAGAAAGGAAATCTAATAGAATCTCTTGGATTCTATTAGATTTCCTGTCTGAGCTGTGTTATGTGTTGACTAAATCAGAATATTCTGAATTAGCTGTGTTGTTTGCTCTGTCAGATGGTTCTTGGAGCTGTGAGAAGCCCAAGTTACTGAAGCTAGGAGTCCTTCCAGTTAAGGCCGTGCTGGCTGTGGAGGATCAACTCTGGGCCTCTTCAGGTGGACAAGTTTTTATCATCAGCACCCACACACACTGTGTTGAGGTATGTAACCCAATTAAAATCCTGATTGGCTAGTGTTACAAACGATCTTCTCTTAATAGACAGGGTGGTTTTGAAAGATAAATTGGGTTTGAGATATCTGCCTATTTGTGCATTTCTCCCAGTCCACTTATACAAATCACAAAATAAACCAGCTGTAGTAAAGCAGATCATCCCCATCTCTCTTTCATGAATATAAGAAGTCTGAGTCTTTCTTAAGAAATAAGACATTGGAGAAATTATATACAATTGACTGTAAGTAGCCCCTTTTTCCTTCTCACATTTTTCCCTGAAAATCTTGGAATATAACGTTTCTAGCAAGTCCCAATGGGAGCACCTGCTGTGTGTCCAGGAATAGTAACGTTCCTGTGACATGCGCTCACTTATAATTGGTTTAGCCTCATTAAGCTCATTATGTCGGACCACCTGCTTGTTGGCCCTCTTTTCTTCACACAGTTAGTCCAGAGTAGTAATTAAAAGTCAGGCGGAAAGGAAGACAAAACCGGAGTGGAAAAAGGGAAGTCTCAGTATGTCATTAAACACGTCAAACTGGTTTATTTGTGTTGAAAAATGTAGGAAATCCGGATTTGCTTTTCATGTTGGTCAAAATCCTGCTCTAAAATTCTCGTACACAGATTTTTTTTTTGTTGTTGCCAAGGTTGAATCCGCCCACATGTCAAGCCGCATTAGTGATTATGTAATGTATCTACACACACAATCAAAACTTGTCATCATTATATGAAGTAATCTGTGTCCATCATCAAGGATGAATTAAAAAAAAAGGTTCTGAAATTGGTCCCCTTGTCTGTCCAAACTGTTTTTATTAACTTTCTGAAACATTTTCTTTCGGTTTATTTTGTCTCTGAAGCAAATATGTGTGCAGACATAACAGCCACAGAAATTACAAGGGCGAATATAGTCTTAAGCAAGGTGTCAGTGGGTTGCAGATTGTTCATTGTGCAGTCAACAAGTGGCAATATAGAAAATGCTCTGGAAACACCCCCACACCTACAGTGCTCTTCACATTCATTAGCACCCTGCTGAGGATGTGTAAAAAGCCTTGACACAAATTATGCTAGTAGCATAAAATCTGACTGTAAAATCTTTGAGCAATTCACCATATTTCAGTTGAAAAACAATCCATCCGACTATTAAAAAAATAATTGTTCATGACAAAATCAACAGTGACACAGTTATTGCAATGCTTAACATTCTTATAAGATCAGATATAAGTGCTGTATAACTGGATAACCTTTAATTATTCTTTACTTTTTCTGATTTAATCACATTTTTTCTCAGAAATGTGTAATTAGTTATACAGTAATTTATTTCCATGGGTTTATTTATGAGATGCTTTGATTTAGCTCATGGTCACAAGATCTGAATGAGCACCCAAAAGGCAAAAAAAGGCTTTCTTTAATATTCACCCTTACTGTGACAAACACTATTTGAATTGGGCCTAAAATGAAGGATGCATATGTGAAATAGCACCTAATGTCCTGTGTAAGGTACAGTTGTGGATATGTGATGCTGTAGGCCTAATTCTCTTACTTCAGAGTCCATTGCATCATGAACTCTTCAAAATAAAAGTGCCTTAAAAAAATCTGTTGGCATCTACCATTTCTTTGATAATTTGTCATTATTTCGCCTTTCAGTAGAATAACTGTCTAGACTAGAGCACTTGGCCAAATTGACACAGACATGGTTCACCAGAGACAAAATAAACCTTCCATAGCTATCTCAATCCCCAGACCAAATTTTTTTTTAAAACCCAGGAGAGCTGAAGAGAAAAGAGGACACTAAATGCTCAGGTGGAAAGCAACTGGACCTCTTCTCTTGTGATGAGCTTATGTTAAGGACATCAAGAGGACACTCATCTCAGTCCAGTGAAGGAGAAATGAAAAAGACGAGGCTGAAGAACATTGGCATTTCATATGTAGACTGAGTGTCCAAGAAACAAAAGAAGGAGATTATCCAATAAATAATTCCCAGTGCATTTTAAACCTAGCAACACTCTCAGATTGGTTTACCTCTCACCTAAAATACCCAAACACAAGTTCATCTGTGTGTGGGTAGTCTGGTGCAGCAAGGAATGTTCAGACCCATAATAATAATAATAATGATATTAATAATAATAATAATAATAATAATAATAATAATAATAATAATAATAATAATAATAATAATAATAATAATAATAATAATAATCATCTTTCTCATTGCAACTTTATACTTTCCAATGAAATTTGTCGTCTGCATTTACCCCATCCTTTAGGGAACAATGGGCTTCCTCTGTGCGGCCTCCTGGGAGCATTCTGGGGCTCAGGGTTTTGCTCAGGGAACTCGCAGTCTTTCCATAACTCAAGCATGCTGCTGTTTTTTTTTCATTTTATTTTAATTAATAGGAATTAAAGCTTGTGATGGTTATTGTTTCCTACAGTTACGGGTATGTAGCTATATATAGTTTCCTGATCGTGTAGATAGTTTTTCCTCTTTATTTGTCCAAAAACCTGCATTCTCATGCAATTCAATCTGACTGTATAGCAGTAATTCATAACGTAATGCATTTCAAGGCACTATACTGGAAAAATACACAAATTAAATTAATGTCCAATTACATGTTGTCCAGTTCAGTTGCATTAAAATAAATTTTATTACAGTCCAATCTACATTCAAATTAAGGTAGCTTTCATCTCATTTTTATGATATTCTGAAGTCATTAAAAGAAAAGAAAAAACAGTGACTTTTTTGTCTGCCCTTATCTAGAGGCAGCTGGAGGCCCACCAGGAAGAGGGCATGGTGGTGTCTCACATGGTGGTGGCCGGCGTGGGCATCTGGATCGCGTTCAGCTCCGGTTCAACTCTGCGCCTCTTCCACACTGAGACCTTGGAGCACCTGCAGGATATAAACATCGCCACAACCGTTAATAATATCCTTCCTGGTAAGCCTGTAGACCTAAATGAGATACAAGAACTGTTCATATTTCTAAATAAACCTGTTTCTTTTCTCCAAGCACAATATATAGCTGACAATAACAGTACACATCTCCCTGAACAAGCCATAAAGTGAGGTTGTGACATGACAAAATGTGTAAAGATTCAAGGGGCATGAATAGTTTTGCAATGCACACTGACTCTATACTGTTTTTGTGTTATGAATAATGTTTTATTTTTATTTAATTTATTTTTGCTCATGTATAATGACCAGTGTTTAAAAAGACTACATAAGCCGATTAAATGTCTAGTTTTCATTTATTATAAATACATTGTTTTTGTCCTTCCAGATAATTTTTAAGAGTTTCTTTATTCTATGCTTTACCTTTTCTAGGAAGATGACTAGACATTTAGGTCTGATTAAACACTTCCTCTGCTCTTTCCCTGGTTTAGGAAGTAATCCTGTAGTACTGTGACCTGTACTCACGCAAAGACTTGATTACTTTACTAATGAGCCACATTTACCACTGAAGCAAAATATTTACATTTATCTCAACTCTCAACGCCATGAATTTCTCTCTTGGATGTAATGCTAACATAAACATGTTTAATACTCTATTTTTTTATTGGATTGCTTTACTCTGATATTAGACAGTATCATTAGCCCTGTCTCTCTGGAATACACTTCACTCCCATCAAATGGGACAGGAATTTTTGGATCTTTACAAAGCCTTGTACCAGATTTCAACACTTAGTCTCGCTGTTTCTTACCTAATTTACCACCCCAGTTCTTCTTGATGTCTTCTGGTTCTCAATAAATTAATTCGTATGCCTTTCAAAGACTAAAAACTCCATATCAGTCTAATATACAACAGCAAAGAATACTTGTTTCGACGATTGCTTCATAAGCTAATTAAATTAAAACGCAGCCTTGAGTTTCAACTCTGTTATAGAGGTTTTACTCTCACATTTTACCTGTGCTCTTCAAACCATCGCTTTTCAATATTTTCTTTGGCTAAACAACAAATTAAGACCCACTTCTTTTGTATCTTTTCATTGGGTTCTACGACATAAGTTCTCCTTCACCGCTCAGTTTTAAGACAGCTTTGTGTGCTTTGTACTCATCTGTCTAACAAGAAAATCATCCTGAATTTCAATCATTTTTTAGGAAGAAGACTAGATCATGCTAACGGCCTTCTAAAAGTAGCTACATAAAAAGAACGTGTTGTTAAAAGTATAATACATGAACAAAATATTAACTGTGATGATGTTGGACATGCAAAAGGCTTATTTGGGATTGATGGAAAGCCAAAAAAGGTTTCTGTTACCTTCAAATGCTTAAAGTATGAAGCAATACTAGTGAGAGCAGGCATTCCGGGAACATTATTTTATGTCTTTGAAGAACAGTTTCCTTTACTTTAAGACATTCTGTTAGAATGGCTCACCTCTTAGAGTGTGATTGTTTAAGGCGGTGCAGCTGTAAACCTGTCATTAACAAGCCTTCCTATCTGCACTGTCAGAAGAGAGACAAATGAGCCATGGCTCATAGAAGATTTTAATCCAGATGGGTTTTGTTGTGGAGAACAAATATTTATCTTAAGGGCTTTGAAGAAGAACACACAAGCTAAATTGACTTTGGAAGCAGCATGAGCTTTGTGCCAAAAATATATTGACTTTTACCCAAACACAGCCCTGCATATCTTGGATATATCCTTAAGTACCAGGAGGGGTGCCATTATCTCAGGATGTGTCTTTTAGCAGTTTCATTATAAGAACTGATATTACATTCAGCTTGAAACCAGGACAGCTTCCCAGCTTGTAGGCTTAAACTAAAACATTAGGTTCATATTGCTTGTGTCTGTGCCGGAAATCATCAGTGACCTGCTGCTGTGGATCTTGTAATCTGCTGCATTATATCAGCGTGACCCAAAAACACACGGCCTAAAAGCATTGCTGGTTTTGTGGGTAGTAATTTGGAATCTGTACAGTTCAGTCATAGTTGCTTTCCCTCCTTTTTTTCTATTTTGCTTCAGACTTTACTAGAGATGCAGCATATAAAGATTTTTGTGTCTGATTTCCAATCACAAGTTTCATTAAGCTCTGACTTGTTGTTGTTGTTGTTGTTACTGAATTTAGGCCATTCTGATTACTCTTTCTAAACTTTAAATAGGATCCTTGATAAAAACTAATTTTACTTTCTAAGTAAATAAGAAATTAAGCTGTCTTAATTCTTAAATCTTTTTGTGTAATAAAACAATGATTTTTCAAGAACAGTTCAAAATTACAGAGCTTCTGCTTCTTCTCTGAATGTCAAAATCACAAACTACTCCATACTGTGAGATATATTTAAAATCAAACAATAGATAATTGTAGCACATCTCCTTTACTCCTTTACTAGAGAAATTATAGATTGCTAACGTTTTTTAAAATATTTCATCTATGATTGTAGAATTGCGCTATTTCACAAGCCACTTTTTTCTACAGATCCATTCAAAATAAACAGCAGTTTCCAAAGTAATATTTGAGATATTAAAGCAATGATTATCTGTTGTGTGTTAAATCATTAATGCTTTTATTATAAATATATATGAGCCTCTTTGTTGTAGCTGATTATTAGTTATTTAGATTGAAAGTTTCCAGGGATATGCCAGGATGGACTCAATCAATTTCAGTCAGCAGCTAATTTTCCCCTGGATCGTTAGTCTGTGCATCAGATGTTTTTATCAACAATCTGGCCAAACAGATTTGTGCTGGAGCAGTCTTTCAACTTCTCACAGCTTCAGTGTGGTCAAAAAAGACATTATACTTAAAATTTTACAAATGATGAAACATCAAAATAAAAATAAAATCCAACAACACATTCAACAGTAGTCAAAAATAATTCTTCAATAAGAATATTTGCCTTTAAAACTTTGACTAATTAAAATGTTTTTTGTTTAAATTCAGAGAAACAAGTTCCTTTCAGCTCATTTCAAAGCTGATTCCTGCATAAGTTATAAGCCATCAATGAGAACAGATTTTATTAAATGAAGGTAGGAAGATCCTATACTTTTCTGTATAATCTAAGTTTTTAGCTATTAGGGGAGAAAGCGAAGGGGAGCTTTAAAAAGTTAGGATATGCCAATGGTTTGATTTTCGCACGACCAATGCAGACCGTCCGACAGTAGGGTGACATACAATGATGATTCAAGCTATTGAGGTTTATGGGGAATTTCAAGGCTCCATTGTAGACAATCAAGCGAATTTAAACTTCTTTTTTAGCACAAAACTAATTTAGATCAGCACAAGGTTTGCTGAACAGTATTGAGATTGCTAATGAAGTGCCTGCTGAGTTATGGATCCAACGGAATACGTCACATTGTCATCGGCATAAAATGAAAGTTAGTGTTTTTATATACCTGGATCAAGAATATTAATAAATAAGGTGAATGATAATGGCCCCAGAACTCCTCCATGGGGACCAATTTAGACCACATCAAGGAAGCAAGAGGCAATACCATCAGCTATCACACACTCAGTTCTGTTTGAAAGATGATTTTAAAACCACTGAACTAACTGCTTTTAGACCAACACTGATAAGATTTTGCTTTAAAACCACATCTACAGTGTTGATAGCCTTAGATGGGTTGATGGAGAGGGCTGCCCAGTGTTTCTTACTGTTCAGAGCCTCAACAGAATCAGTTATTACTTTTAAGGCTGATGTGGTTGTATTGTGTCCTTTTTCTAAAGCGAGACTGAACATGTAATATGATACCATGACTAACTAGGCACTCCTTCAATTATTCACTGACAAGAGACTTAGATTTTTGCAAGAACAGACAACTTTGATTTAGGCCTGTAATTGTTTAGGTCTGCTGGATCACCACCCCCCCCCCCCCCCCCCCCCCCTTTAAGTTAGGGCAGAACAAAGGAAGATTTCGCCATGACACGAATCTCAGTTAAATCCGACGAAAGATTAAAAAGATGACTCAGGGGTGGTGCAATTAAATATGGCTCTAAATTGTCTAGACCTGTAGATTTTATTCTGTCTAATAATTTGTAGAGCTTCATGCACCTCTGAGACTAAAATTGATCTAAAACTGAAAGAAGTCAAAACATCACGGTGGCCTACAACACATGGGCATGTTGATATCAGAAATATTAGGAAAATCATACAGTGAACTAGAATTAATAAAATTACTGTTTACGCCATGCTGTCAAATTTCTTATTTTTAATTATATCTGTAGTAGACACTGTATCAGTATTTTTTTTTTTCCAGCTAGGCACTTGTTTTCCAAAATTTTAAGGTGTTTACATTTTTAGGTTTCTGAAATAAAATATGCAGGCTTTGCATTTCTTATTGCCACAGGGCATTTAGTGCAGAGCACCCTAAAACATTTCTTTTTTTTTCTTCTAGCTTCTGCCCCCACCACATTATGCTTATGGAGTAGCTGTGAAAGATCAGGGGATTAAAGAAAGACGTAAAGTCTAGTAAATTTATAGAAGCTGACACTGCCTGGAGTATGTAGTGTGAGCCTCCGTGTAATGTCCACTGCTTAGAGTAAGAAGTTGAAGTGCTTTTTGTCTGACAGATGTGGGTGTTAAAAGCGATGTTGTGGGACCGCGCCATCTCCATCGGTTAATAGAATCCATGTAACCACAGAGGAAGCTGCTTCTGAGACAGACCAACACACAGGAAAGAGTTTATCTTCTGGGCCGCGCCATCAATGGCTCATTTCCTCTGATAATGATATTGGGATTTAAGACTCTCAATCTGCATGGAAGTCTGAGGTTTTTGTGAGCAAGGTTGAGCTGCAATAGCAAAGTTATGGTTATTTTACAAAAAAAAGTTGCATAAACTTTTGTCATCTTCCTGCTATTTGTGTTACACTGCTGGCTGCTGAGGGAAAGAGAAAGACAGACCAAAAATCATGCTGATTCTGCACAAACTGACGTAAGTGAGATTGCAAGCCAAACTGGCCTAGATGGATTGACTGCGACCCGTGTATTAGAAGGAAAGAGTGATGGCTCGTTTCACTGCAATCCTGCACCACATTAGTGTTTATTCACAGAAGTGAAATAACATCATCTGTTTGCAAAGAAGATAGCAAGGCATTACATTACACTGAGGGTTAATTCTCCCTTTTTTTTTCTTTCTTTTTTTTTTTTTAACAAGGTTTTAATGTGATTATGGCTTATCAGCACAGCCAAGACCACTGCTGATTCAGCAATATTATTTCTACCAAAGTGAAAAAGTGTGTTGTCCTCAGTGTGCCTTTACCAGTGGTGCATTGTTGAATCAAGGAGGTGCTTTAGGTGGAGTTATCCCTCTCATGTTCACTCATGTTGAAGCAATTCTGCCAGCTCCCTCCTTTTGTAGATAGTGGTTCATTATCCAAGCAACATGCCCACATACAGCTAATATGCTGTAATAGCAATCATTTGGTGCCACTGAATACCTTAAATAAACCAAGGCACGCATATGTGAAAGCACCAAGACAAGCATGTTATTACAGAAAAGGGAAATGTGTATTTATTACAGGCAAATTAGAAAAAAATATTTTTAAAGCTTCCCAACAAACTGAAGGTGGTGGCCCACCATGAGATCTGATTGGTCTGTGATTAATGCTCAGAGGATGGTGGCCGGCTGGCTGCGGTGGTGAGGGTCGGTCTTTGTCTCATGCTGTGTGACCTAAATATGCAGCCATGCATGGTCTGATGGGGGACAAATATCGGGGGGGCTGGTAAATAACACCTCCATGTTTCTTTGTTTTTCTATCGCTACTGCTGCAGGCATCTTAAACCAGATTTAGTCCGTATTGATGGGGAAAAAAAACACTGACACTTATATAAAATGATGGACAGAGTGGGATAATTCCGGATAAGAAAGACACACACATATAAATAAACCTGCCATGTAACCTACAAAATTAATACTAGTGACTTCAGTTGTCTTAAAATGTTTCTTGCTAAATAGATTGACAACGTTGAATTTATTCTGACCTTGTGTTTAAATTCACCGTCAGGTCAAATTTCTGCTCTACATTGATTTTACAGCAAGATGAATGTCCACTCCAAAACCTGCTGAGTTAAAAGCGTCCCAATTTGGGTTATTTTGCTAACTCATCCTGGGGTCAAATATGGACCAATACAGTCCAGGATTGATTTGCCTAAACAAGGTTGGATTATGGGTTCAACTCTGCACACTGTATTAGTTATTTTGCCTATAGAGTTAAAGTGACAAATTTTAAATGTTAAGACCAAATTATTGACATTAGTCATACCCTACACAGATATAGGTTTTAAATAAATTTTTTTCAACCAACACGGTTGCTTCTGGTAGGAAGAGAGGCAGACATCAGCCTCATAATGATCGATAAGACTTTTTAACAAGCAGTAGAGTTCAGGTAAAATCATTCAATAGGCTCAGAGTCATTCTATAATTTGTGGTACAATCATTTTCCCCTATGTTTAACTTTTTTTTTCCCTCATAAATGTTATATTAATGAACAGAGACGACACTGTGTACGTTCTGCTTCAGTTAGCCTAAAGTTTGTTTATATTCCTGAAGTTACTCATTTTATTTCAGGTTAACAATTTTTATAATTTTTTTTTTTACCTCATGACATGGGCTTCAAAAACATAACGGTATAATATTAAAGAAAATAATTGTACATGAAATTTTCTCAATGAAAAATTGGATTTCTTGATAATATCCACAAACTCTGTCAACAAAGCTTTTCAACTCATGTACCCTCTCGTGTTTTTTTTTTTTTTTTGTCATATGAAACGACACTTTGTCAGTGCATATGTTTAGTATGAAGTTTACAGGAATGATAATAAAGCAGGAATGGTCAAAATGTTAACTTGTAACCCTATTTTACTCCATTCTGTAACCCAACAAACTGAGTGACAATGTTTTGACCTAATCTCTGGTTAAAATTACTCAAAATGCTGTCCCAGCAGCATAAACCCATTATTTTGGGCAGAAGCCATAACCCCGCAGCTTTTGGGTGTAGGAAAAGGTTTTGGGCCACAGCTACAGCAATGGGCAATTACTCGCAATGTGCTGATCCGAGGTATTTCTGGACTGACTGAACGGCTGATGGAGCGTGTTTTTGTCATTTTTGAAATCTACTCCTCCCTCCTGCTGCTCATTGTCAGGTCTTAGTGCGGATCAAAGAGGTTCGCTCCTGCAGGACCGGGGCCCGAGCCGGCCCGTGTTGATGCTCTCATAGGGTTTATTTTAGTTCACCCTCTGGGTGGGGAACTCCAAATATTATGAAAGGAGGAAGTTGAGCAAGGCCTCTGACCAGGAGTCTGTATGTTTCTCCCGGCTCTGGGCCCTCATTAGAAGCACATGTGGGCAAGACGTTTGCGTTAAACTGTACCAGCCTGCCTATCTGGCAGGAATTTTAGAAGTATGGCAGCCTGGCGTGTGTGCCCCGTGCATGGGGTCAGCCCTAGAGAAGAGGGGGGGGTACATAGACCGGCAGTAATTTTTCCAAATGCTCAAGAGGATTACTTTGAGGGAGGAAATTCAAGTCGAGCTGTTTCAGCGGTAATGACTCATGGCAGTCTTGCCTCCCACAAAGCAGACCCTGAATAGACTATTTTATCAAAATATAAGACACATCTCTGTTGCGTCCATACAGAAAAAATTTCAGCTGATGAGGTATCATTTGTGGCTTAGCAGATTCCTGACGAAGCTTCCGTGAAAGATTTAATGCGTTGACTGACCGAAGTTGCACGTCTTTTAAAGGACTGCCAGCCAGCATCCTGATTTTATTGCCATCCATGCTGAAAGGTGTTGTTAACTTAACAATCGGAGCTTTTACAGTCCAAACAGGCTTCGGTGGTTTCTCTGAACAGAAGAGAAAGAAAAAGGTCATGTCAGCTTGTCCTGCTGTAATGGCCGTAAGTTTTCTGAATAGAGGCAGAGCTTCTTCCTTAATTACAGCATCACGCTTCACTCAGCCTGTTACATAACACTTTTTGTGTGTGTTTGTTTGTTTGACTCAAAGCAGGCCGTAATGCTGCGTTTTCTTTTGTTCGCGCGCTTGAAAGGGGGCTGTTTTTATCCGCACGCCTCTTCACGTTGCCGTGGAGACGAGCAAGCTCTGAATATCATGGCTGCAAGAAATGCTGCCACATACTAAAACAAAGCGTCTGCCTCCCTTTCTGGTGAAGTGAATCGTTAATTGTGAACTTTTTCCAATTTTCCAGGGATTACTCTATGTGGGAGGATGGTTTTGCTAAAGCCTTGCCTCTTTTTTTTTTTTTTGTGAATATGGATTTACTCTAGAAGACGCTTTAAATCAATTTAAGAATAAACTGTTTTGCTTTTACTGCAGGAAACCACAGAGTCTCTGTGAGCAGTCTGCTGGTGTGCCACGGCTTGCTACTAGTCGGGACTAACTTGGGAGTGACTGTGGCCCTTTCTGTCCCCAGACTTCAAGGGATCCCCAAAGTAACAGGTAACAGAACTAAAGCGGATTACATTTCACTGGGTGCAAAGCAGGGCTACAGAAATTGGTGCAAGATGCATGTCTTGATTGATAAAGCTGTGTAAAAAGCCCTAAAGTGAATAAACATTTTACTCCTATTTAACACTCAGACTTTGGGAGGTTGAAACTTTAGTTAAAGTACATTAATTCAGTGGGGAACAAATTAGATGTTGTGAAGTTATTGTCACTGGTCCAACATTTATTGACACCCCTTACAGTTTCTACTTAAAAAAAATGCAACCACAGCTTGTTGGTTAAGAGTCTTGAGACTTGAAATGAGTAATTCATCTATTTCTGTTTCCATGGTGTTTAAATACAACAACACAGAAGGACCAGTCTAGTCACCACTGGCCACTAGGCTGGATTTACATTTATCTTGCCAGCACTTATAATGTGAAGGATGATAAGAAAGGTTAAATAAACCTAGAGAGTTCACTGTTGGGGAACTGCAGCAAAGATCCGCATCTTCGGTCACCGAGTCCACATAACCATTAGACACTACACTATCTACAAGTCAACTGATTGTTTGTGCTGCGTACCACTAAAAAGCCTTTTCTGTCATTGCTAAGCAAACATAAACATGTGGAGGTGTGTAGCTGCTAATGGGACTCTTGCTGAAACCATGTGCTTTAGTCAGATTCAGTTAAAATATGTTCTTTTTATCATGTGAGGTGAAAAAGCTTTGGAGGACTACTGCTAAGTATAGTGGAGGTCATGTGATGCTGTGGGTCTGATTATCTTCCAAAAGTCCTGGGAACTTTGTCAGTGTCAAACTTTTAAAGGAGTGGTGACATCACTTTATAAACTATTCAGGCAGTTGATTATTATGCAGTTGCTGCATATATAACTTATCCAAAGAATTTTATTGAAGAAAAAACATCATCTTTTTGTAGGGGATTGTTTTGACGGGCCAACAGAGAGCTCGCTACCCTGCTGCTTCAGACAGTACTCATACGTTTATCAGACAAGACAGCGTTTAGAAATTAAATAAACTTTACAGGTAATGACAGCGTTGTGGTCACTGATTTTTCAAAATCAGTTTGTTTGAAAACCCCAACTCACCCATGTTCAGGAAAAGGTCTTCAGTAAAGTGCGCTGGACGTAGTCCCAAATTATGCTTACATCCGTTTTTCAGCACCCTTGGACATAACAGCTCCTCTTTTTAGTAGCCATCCTCTTCTCAAGTGGAGTAGTCGGACATGCTAGCGCGACTCACGCCATTACATTAGCCGTTCGGTGTACCAGTGGTATAAGATAACATCTTCAATGTTATCTTTCTACATATGAATTGTGTAGTGCAAATTCTCAGTTATCCGGGTCATCACAACAGCAAACAGGCATAAATCGGAGGCAACCGGACTTTCGTTCAGTTCTTTCTGAAGACGTTTCGACACATTTCCAGGAGTCTTTGTCAATTCTGGTAGCTCACACTTGAGCAACCTGCAGTTTTTTTTTAAAAGACACGGAGGCCGATCCTGCTAGGCGGATTCTAAGCCAGATGCAAATCAATGACCCGTCACTGTCCTGGGTTGTTAGGAATTATTGCTTGGTGTGAGAAGAGTACGTGTGAGAGGCATCAACGTGTCTAAACCAGTTAGTTGGTGGTGTTCTGTTCAGAGGAAAGGTAATGATGAAGGAAACTTGTAAGGGCTATTTCTAGAGGTTGTGCAAAGGAGAATTGTAGCTCTGATACACCTTGATGAGTCAAATAATTTAATCAAATAACTGAATGGGTAGATGCAGCTTAACACGTTTTTAGACCATAGAATAAATTATCTCTAATTCAGAGTTGGCTATTTCTAAAAGTTTCAGTGTGTAATTAGTGTATGTGTGTATGTGGAAGCGTCAGCTCTCAGTCTCCCCAGATAAGCTCCACTCTTTTTCTGCAGTTTAATGAGATCCATTTTAGAAGATGCGCTCGGCAGATTTAAAAAAGGCTGTGTAATCTTGCCATGTATCCTTGCCTAGCTTTTGAAACTCCAAAAACTAAGTGAAATCAAAGATTGTAGGCAGCAAAAACTCAACACCATTAGGATTGAACACCTTCAAACACGTTCTAGTCTTTCTGCTACACTTTAAAAGCTCCTTGAAGATCCTGTTAAGTTCAATCCTGCTCAATATTTTCTACATCTTCCACGTGGTTTGTTTGCTACAGAGCTGCATAATATATGTGTGTAACACAATTGCAAAGGATTGTTTGACAGCGTAAATACTTTGTCAAGCGTCATCAATTTCCGCTCTGGTTATTGATGATTTTTTTTGCCCAGATAGGTTCACTCTAACGGCACTTAATGCCCACATCTTATGTATAGTTTTAGAGGACAGAAAAAGAAGGCTAGTCAAAATCGACAATTGTCATCGCAGTTTTCAGCAATAGTGTCACATTTACACATCTTCCTGATATTGGCCAGCCCCTGTTCACACTGAATTTGCCCCCCATGGTTAGAAAATCGGCTTTGTTGCTGTAATCCCCTGAATCATCGAAGGCGGTAGCTTCGACACAAATGACCTGGAACTGGCATTGGGAAATTGTGCCTCACAGTTTCATCCCCAGTGACACACTGATTTCACACAAACCAATCCTTCACAGTAAAGTTGGCACCCTGCAGCTTCTTTGACCAAAATAACTAACAGACGTGGCTTCCAGGCATATTTCCATATACAACGGCCTTGCCATAAAAAGGGTACAGCAGGGATA